>NC_135871.1:24651102-24793602 GCF_031162955.1 Sander vitreus
ATTAGTATTAGTTATATAGCCTAAAATTAACTCTTTATGTACTAGTCATAGGGAGTAGTAAAAACTTGTAACAAAGCTTGCATTACAAATTGAGTGTATGGGAAGATGTAGTCCTTTTACCAGGCAGCGAGGGTGTCACGTACAGTAAAGTCATTAACAATTTGCATCACGGGAACCATCACCTTATCGTGGTGGAGGGCGGTACTGTTGTTTGTGCATGTGCACCAAACAAGAGTTCGGAGTATTCGGCCTTCTTGGAGACCTTGAGTGGAGTCCTGCATGGGGCTCCAGTGGGGGACTCCATAGTTCTGCTGGGGGACTTCAACGCGCACGTGGGCAATGATGGAGACACATGGAGAGGCGTGACTGGGAGGAACGGCCTCCCTGATCTAAACTAGAGTGGTTGTTTGTTGTTGGACTTCTGTGCTAGTCATGGATTGTCTATAACGAACACCATGTTCGAACATAGGGATGCTCATAAGTGTACTTGGTACCAGAGCACCCTAGGCCAAAGGTCAATGATCGATTTTATAATCGTTTCATCTGATCTGAGGCCGTATGTTTTGGACACTCGGGTGAAGAGAGGGGCGGAGCTGTCAACCGATCACCATCTGGTGGTGAGTTGGGTCAGGGGGTGGGGGAAGACTCTGGACAGACCTGGTAAGCCCAAACGGGTAGTGCGGGTAATTTGGGAACGTCTGGAGGAGGCCCCTGTCCGACAGACTTTCAACTCACACCTCCGGCGGAGCTTTTCGTGCATCCCTGTGGAGGTGTGGTTTCCATTGCTAAAGCTGCGGCGAGGAGCTGTGGTCTTAGGGTCTTAGGTGCCTCAAGGGGCGGTAACCCACGAACACCGTGGTGGACACCAGTGGTCAGGGAAGCCATCCGACTGAAGAAGGAGTCTTTCCGGGATATGTTATCCCAGAGGACTCCGGAGGCAGTTGCAAGGTACCGAAGGGCCCAAAGGGCTGCAGCCTCTGCCGTGAAAGAGGCAAAGCCGTGAAAGAGGCGGGTGTGGGAGAAGTTCGGAGAACACATGGAGAAGGACTTTCGGTCGGCACCAAGGTGCTTCTGGAAAACCGTTCGCCACCTCAGGAGGGGGAAGCTGGGAACCATCCAAGCTGTGTACAGTAAGGATGGGACACTGTTGACCACAACTGTGGAAGGAGCACTTTGAGGAACTCCTAAATCCGACTAATACGCCCTCTATGGTAGAGGCAGAGCTGGAGGATGATGGGGGATTGTCGTCAATTTCCCTGGTGGAAGTTGCTGCGGTAGTTAAACAACTCCACAGTGGCAAAGCCCCAGGGATTGATGAGATCCGTCCAGAAATGCTTAAAGCTCTGGGTGTGGAGGGGTTGTCTTGGTTGACACGCCTCTTCAACATTGCGTGGAAGTCTGGGAGGGTGTCTAAGGAGTGGCAGACCGGGGTGGTGGTTCCCCTTTTTCAAAAAAGGGGGGACCAGAGGGTGTGTGCCAATTACAGGGGTATCACACTTCTCAGCCTCCCCGGTAAAGTCTACTCCAAGGTGCTGGAAAGGAGGGTTCGGTCAATAGTCGAACCTCAGGTTGAAGAGGAACAATGCGGATTCCGTCCTGGTTGTGGAACAACGGACCAGATCTTCACTCTCACAAGGATCCTGGAGGGAGCCTGGGAGTATGCCCAACCGGTCTACATGTGTTTTGTGGATCTGGAGAAGGCGTATGACTGGGTCCCCCGGGAGATACTGTGGGAGGTGCTGCGGGAGTATGGGGTGAGGGGGTCCCTTCTCAGGGCCATCCAATCTCTGTACGACCAAAGCGAGAGCTGTGTCCGGGTTCTCGGCAGTAAGTCGGACTCGTTTCAGGTGAGAGTTGGCCTCCGCCAGGGCTGCGCTTTGTCACCAATCCTGTTTGTAGTATTTATGGACAGGATATCGAGGCGTAGTCGGGGTGGAGAGGGGTTGCAGTTTGGTGGGCTGGGGATCTCATCGCTGCTTTTTGCAGATGATGTGGTCCTGATGGCATCATCGGCCTGTGACCTTCAGCACTCACTGGATCGGTTCGCAGCCGAGTGTGAAGCGGCTGGGATGAGGATCAGCACCTCTAAATCTGAGGCCATGGTTCTCAGCAGGAAACCGATGGAGTGCCTTTTCCAGGTAGGGAATGAGTCCTTACCCCAAGTGGAGGAGTTCAAGTACCTTGGGGTCTTGTTCGCGAGTGAGGGGACAATGGAGCACCGTTGTGACGAAAAGAGAGCTGAGCCAGAAGGCAAAGCTCTCAATCTACCAGTCAGTTTTCGTTCCTACCCTCACCTATGGTCATGAAGGCTGGGTCATGACCGAAAGAACAAGATCCAGGGTACAAGCGGCCGAAATGGGTTTCCTCCGGAGGGTGGCTGGCGTCTCCCTTAGAGATAGGGTGAGAAGCTCAGTGATCCGTGAGGAGCTCGGAGTAGAGCCGCTGCTCCTTCGCGTCGAAAGGAGCCAGTTGAGGTGGTTCGGGCATCTGGTAAGGATGCCCCTTGGGCGCCTCCCTAGGGAGGTGTTCCAGGCACGTCCAGCTGGGAGGAGGCCTCGGGGAAGACTCAGGACTAGGTGGAGGGATTATATCTCCAACCTGGCCTGGGAATGCCTTGGGATTCCCCAGTCGGAGCTGGTTAATGTGGCTCGGGAAAGGGAAGTTTGGGATCCCCTGTTGGAGCTGCTACCCCCGCGACCCGATACCGGATAAGCGGACGAAGATGGATGGATGGATCATGGGCAGTGTAGGATCCAGCATTTTTGGAGCTTGACCTACACAAGGGACTAAAAGTCAGAATATCTTTCCCTCTGCTGCTTTGATTTTAAAGGAACACGCTGACTTATTGGGACTTTAGCTTATTCACTGTATCCCCCAGAGTTAGATAAGTCCATACATACCCTTCTCATCTGCGTGTGTGTCGTAACTCTGTCTGATGCACCCACCGCTAGCCTAGCTTAGCACAGATCCTGGAGGTAACTGGCTCCATCTAGCCTACTGCTCCCAATAAGTGACAAAATAACGCCAAGATGTTCCTATTTACATGTTGTAATTTGTATAGTCACAGCGTGTACAAATAACAAGGTCACATGAGACACAGCCAACTTCTAACCGTATACACTATATTCTTAGAAGGCGAAGCACTGCTACTTCTGCTACTTGGGCGGAGTGATTTGCACACGAGAAGCCCCTTGGTGAGGAGCAGAGAGTTTGCCTGGAGTTCAAAAGTAGCAGTGCTTCGAGTTGAGAAG
The DNA here is from genome assembly GCF_031162955.1 of Sander vitreus. Taxonomy (NCBI): domain Eukaryota; kingdom Metazoa; phylum Chordata; class Actinopteri; order Perciformes; family Percidae; genus Sander; species Sander vitreus. The sequence continues at coordinate 24,654,354 of NC_135871.1, forward strand.
GGTATGTATGGACTTATCTAACTCTTGTGTTCTTGTGTTCATGATAGTGTTAAACCGTAAGGTATTTTAATGTTTCATTCAAATATTCCACACAACAGATCTGTTCTCATTCAGCTAAGAAAAAAAAATGGAGGTTCATTTAAAACGGGATGCATTTTTGCATAACAGTACATTTACTTGATTAACAACCAATGCTTTGCTTTGCCTCTAATGTTTTTGGAGTGAATAAGTGGTCAGAGGGCAATGTGAAATGTAGTTGCTTCAACTTGGGTGCTTTAGCACTTATGCCTCGTTTATCACAGATAGTCTAGGCTCTGCAGTCACAGAAACTGTCTCCACTTGCATTTAGCAACACAATTTACCTTTGCCACTTTGTATGCAGTCTATTTGTCACTTTAATCTGGGTCCTGTGCGTTTATCTTCCCTCAGTCACTTTAATGCACGTGGCGGTTGGCTGAGGCAGTCTGTCAACTCATGGCTGCATAAGGGCTCTAACGAGAATTAGAGGCACATTCTTCACTAAGATACATGAGCACATTTGCATGCACAAGCACACATATTGACCATTTCACACATACAAACATATACATAAACATTGACATGCCCATGAAACATACAGCAATAACTCTTATCTAATGCAACCATGGTGGAGAAGGGCCATTACCTTGTGATGAGTTACTGTACCATATAGTCACTTTCTGAAGACTTAAAAAAAACAACTTTTATGTACAAAGAGCATCTGGCCGAGTGAATAAAAGGGCCACTAGAGCTATAGATGGCGAAGGTGCAGATAATGGTGCTGGTGACCAGTATTTAGTTTTATTTAAATAAGAAGGACCATACATTTGTTTTTAAGTTTTAGTCCCTAAAGATTCATGTGTACTTTTTGTGTACATTTTTGTTTGTTTTTCCAACCGTTTCAGGCAGTTTGTTTCCAATCATTTCTGCATGGTATGAAAATCAATTATAGACTCTTGAAACTGGCTTGAGTTATAAAATCCATCACAGTTGACATCAAATCATACATATGTTTTTTATTTCAAAGATACATTATTGATTCGTGGTAATGCAGCGTAGCCTTTTAAAACCAATTTGCAGTTAAACTATAGGAAAAGTACATCCAAAAATCTACAGTAAAACAGCATGGTTTGCTAAATATTTTGCTGCAATAAAAAGTGAGCTAAAACACCTCTCCTATGCTTTCTGTATGCAGACTCTATCACCTAATGCCTTTGAAATAATTTCACAAACATGTTCTTATATTTCACACGTGAACATTTTGATCTGAAAATCTGTGCTGATAGCAGTTGTCTGCCATGAAGGTTGTGAGCGCTCTGAATCCAGGTCAGGCTGCTCCACTGATTATGCTGTCTCCCTCTCTTTGATTTCCTGTCTGGCACAAGGAGTCAGTGATGATTTCCACTAGCCTCTCAGTCATATAAATCAACCAGGAAGCCCAGACACTGGGACAAGCACTAGACAGACTCTGTCCGGACAGCGCCAGGAGTGGTTACAGCACAGAAAAATCATGGGACTAAGGGTTAAAGGATGATGCTGTAAATTTAGGGAATCTCCCCTGATTGGTTGGTGAAAGTCAAGGAAAGGACTGGATAGACAGTTTTAATCATGCACAGCCTGCTCTATTTCACAGTAGTTTAGGTCTCAAATGCAAGGAAAACCCAATGCCTGATCCTGAATTTGACATTAAAACATTAAAGAGTAGCAGTGTCCCTTTAAGAGTTGTTAGAAATGTTCGTGCTAGCCTTGATCCAGGGCCTTTTTGGGCAGGTGCAGCAAGTGGGCCAGGGTTGGAACAGCTGCGATGGGATCAAGGGAGGGGGTGAGAGATATAGAGAGATACAGGAGAGAGAGGGGTTTCTTCTGAGCTGCTGCCATGTCATGTACATCTCCCATAAATCTCTGTCCCAGAGAGAGATAGTGAGAGAGAGAGCAGCTATCGTTTGCATTTCATTTGCTGGCTGTCTTTCCATTCTGCCTTTCCTCGCCCATCTCTCCCCTTGTGCTGTTTATTTTCAGCCCTCAACATTCTCCGAAGGCCTGTAAGGTAATTATTTCATAAAGTTACACCTCTGCTGTCACAGATGACCATAGTTGGCCCACACTTGAAAGCCTGAGTCAATGATTAATGTTTGAAGGCAGGCTCTTAGGGAGAATAGCACAGCTACCTCAATTTGTAGGTAACTTTTGCATGACAAGCAGGGACATTTTACCTTCCCCTAACACTGCAAATCAATTATTTATCATTAGGAAAAGCTCTTCCTTTAAGGGAAGTTTTATACATCTCAGGTTGAGAGTTTAGGATTTTTTTTTAACATCTGCACAAATCAGCTTCTCAACATATTGAAGCAATAGCAAACAGTAAAGCTGTTTCTTATTTTGGACCAGTACACGTTTAAGACCGAAGAGGTTGGAGAAGTCCAGGGCTGCTCTTAACATGGCCTGAAACTACAGCAGTGATAATCTGTTCAGTCTTCATGCCTTCAGTGAGCAGGCATATTATTATATTATGATAAGAACAACACAACTCATGTTGTTCATATCATCATGTCATCTTTCTCTCATTGAATAATAATGTACAACAGCAGTGTTGAAACTTTTGACATGTTAGGCTAAAGGCTACACCACCCATGTTACAATGGTAACATAAGTGTTCGCACATAACGCATACTGTAGTTGAACATAATGAAGGGCATCATTTTTATGGTATTGTGCTTCTGTAATGGATGTGTGTGAGAATGAGGTAACAGTGGGAAGTAATGCTAAAAAATAATCACCATAAGCCATATTTATATACTTTAGTTTAAGATTCTTCAAATTGAATAATCCCGCCAGCATGGAGCTGTGGTGCGGGGGAAATTAACAGTGCCTTGGGGTTGAACACCCAATAATCAATCACTGTTGGTGCCATAGTTTCCTGTTAAAGTTGTGAAGTTGTGGGCGCCCGGGTAGCTGAGTTGCTAGAGCACGCGCCCATATATGAGGTTTACACCTCGATGCAGTGGCCGAGGGTTCGACGCCAACCTGCGGCACTTTGCTGCATGTCATTCCCCCTCTCTCTCCCCTTTCATTTCTTCACCTGTCCTGTCAAAATAAAAGCCTAAAATGCCCAAAAAATAATCTATAAAAAGTTGTAAAGTTGCTTTAAAGTATTTTGCCTAATAATGACATAATAAACTATTTTTAGCAGTTCCTCCGTTTGTTCTTATTATTTGAACATAACTAATTATTGTAAGTTTAGTCTTGTGCCACACTGATGCTCATTAATGTTTTATGGCAAAATATTGTAAAATCACTTTTATAGTATAGTAAAATCAGATAAATCTCAGAAGGATTAAAAATAAGTTTAGCAAGGGGCGATGTTAGATATTCCCTGCCTAAGTGTGTTTTAAAATCATACGCCAGTGATGCTGAATAGAAATAATTTAATGTAACCATTAATCATCTTCATGTGTGTGAGTATTTCCCCTTCGCCCTTTGGCACAGTGACTTCTAGGTTTGTTAAGAGTGTCTACTTCTCCTTATGTAAAGCTGTGCGATTTATACACTTGCAGATAAAAGCCTGTCGTAGCCATCCATCTTAAATCACATGCCGCTACAGAACAGCTGTCTGTGTGTGTGTGTGTGTGTGTGTGTGTGTGTGTGTGTGTGTGTGTGTGTGTGTGTGTGTGTGTGGGAGTTTGTGTGTGTGAGAGAGAGGCTATGGGTGTGTGTTTCAGATATAAAAGCATAGGAGTCCTGTGAATCATACATGCATGCACACAAATATACTGGAGGTGCTATAAATTGTATAAAAACCAAACAGACTCTCTCACACAAACACACTTTAGACACCCACACATACAAGTACGCACACAAAGATCCCTCAGTACTCTGCTCGTCAGGGTATGTTCACCCAGATCATAAAAGTGCAGAGACACGAGGGCGTAGTCAGGCCCATCATGATTTTCAGAAGTTATAAATAGAGGAAAAGCTAATAAACATTTATGGAGCGGCCATAAATCGCCTGCAGTGTAAACGCTTGACAATAAGTTCTGTTATCCCCACAATGTCGTTGGAGTGCCCTTTACTGGTGAGGCCATTACTCATCCGGCCCCCTCTGTGATTTCAAGTGCTGCGATTGGCCATGGCTCCAGGTTCCTCCAATCAGGTGATCCGATGAGGTTGGGTGTAGTGTCCGCCAGACCCCGGCTGTTGTCTCGATGACATCATGACGCCTGGCCATTAATTCAACTCTGTGAAGTGTGAAAAGAAGGGGAAGGAAAATGTTATCGTGTCTTAAATATGTCAGTGTTATGGGTAGGATCGTTTGTGTGTTTGTAGAACAGGGATTATTGTTGTCACCACTGTTGATTAGTTGCCTTGCTCGGTCTAATGCAGTGTCTTTGCATACTCAACACCATCAACAATATTCACTGTGTGGGACTGGTAGAAATGTGCTGTGAAAAGGAGCGCTACAGAAGATCCCGTCTTTTATTTTGTAAAGAAAACTGTAGCCACGTTATGAATATTAACATTTTTTTTCCCTTTTAAATCTAGTTTCATTATGAACAAGAATGAACAAACATGTCTTTGTGTTTTAAGTGCAGATACTGATTACAAATTAGTATATGTGGTCATCATCATATTTGGCTTACATGCAGTGCTGTGAAATCACACACACACACACACACACACACACACACACACACACACACACACACACACACACACACACACACACAGCTTTACTCCCCTATGACATAGTGATTGATGGAAACATATTGGTTTATATGATAACACAAACAATATTGCCATTTAAAGAACAAACTATAGAATTAAAGCTGTATAAAGATGTGTTATAATAGTTTATGGGTACTAAATAATGATCTTAGTAGAATAGCATAATGTTTTGGAATTAAATGTGTATAAATGCATAGAACATATGATTCATATTGTCCTTTCTAAATCCCATTTGCTTTACTGTCCTCTATGTTCAGACAGGCGCAATGGATGATGGGATTGTTCTCTGGTTGCTGTTCCGGTCCTGAGCAGTGATGGAGTGTGTTATGTTTTAAAAGCTAATTAGCGTCACTAGCAGTATCAGGAGCCATCAATCTCAGGCTCAGTAAATAACCAAAATGGACCAAATAACCAAGTTTGGCTGATGATGGTGGATGTAGCCTTTGTTGCTAATGGTGGTCATTAACCTCTCAATGGTTAAATAATAGCATCTTAATTAATTTGTTTCAAAGGGAAAGTTTGTAGTAGAATTTAATTATATTAATGGGGGGAGGCCACAAGGTGCACAGCAAGAGGACTTTAACTTGGATGTGATTACACTGGTCTCGGCGTGTGCATGTGTGTGGCCACAAATGCGATTCTGCCTGTGCTCATACATGTATTTATGCACATACACACAACACTCTTTAGACTTGTCTGTCAGCAGTGTTGCTCAACGATCCTTTAAAGGATCGTTGAGCAACACTTATTATCCTTAAATATAATATGACCATTATACAATGTATAATCTTGTTAATGATAAATGATAACAATATTACCATAAGGCAGATTGTTCCTGGCTGGGATTGTGATGTTTTATTGTTAAACCCATATTTTTAACTTCCTCTAATGGAAAAATGCTAAAACCGTCTGCTGTTTTCTACCTTCTTGAACAGTGACCTCTGACTTCTAACAAGGCACACTGTTATAATAGAACATTAAATGGTGTTTGTCAATGCAACTGTGTAAAGGTGCACCTTTATGTAGCAGACAGGCAGATGAGCTGAACAAATGGTTGCGGTCAGATAGAGAGAAAATGAATGTGGGGCAAGACAGAGATAAATGAAATGATCAAAAATACAGCCATATAGACTAATGATGTGTTTTACAGATTTTAATGTTCCTCTGACTCCTCTAATGCTCATTTATGATATGGCCTACTGTATATATCTTGTTTGGATTTCATGTCCTTTACCATAAGTGCATGTTTTAGCCCCTTTGGGTTGGTTGTGTGAAGTGTGCTACATTACAGTAATAAAATCTGATTTGAGTTTTGGTGAAAATGGTAAGCCACTGAATCACGGTTGTTGTAAAACAGCATCCGTGTTTGGCCTCTTTGCTTTTTTAAAATCATCACATCGTCTCTTTGGTCAATTTAGTTAGAGAACAAATGATTTGTGATACTACTTAATGATAAATAATGAAGAAAAAGTTGTTGCGAATACAAACGTAAATCAGCCATTTTTAATAATAATATATAGTTGATTCTTAACCTCAAACTTTCTACATTCCTTTATCCCAGTTTTACTAGCCCACATAATGCAAAATCAAACATTTTCATTCCTGTTTGCAATGAGAGTCATAGCAGATTAAAGCCCATCTTAGAGCGGTACATTTTCGGACCACCGCCTGCTGTGGTTTACTATTCCTGTCGCTCTGCTGCCGACCAGATAAAGATGTCCTTATTCAGTAAATTCAGCCTCAGTCCACAGACACTGAACCCCACACATCCTGATTAACTTTCTATATCTGCTGCTCTTATGCTCTCCATTTTACTCCTTTTTTTATATCCTCTTCATCTTCTTCTGCTTAAATCCACTTCTTCCCCCTCCTCTACTTCTTTTTATCCTCCTCCTCCTTCTTCGGATATAAGTACGGCCAGATCTATTACCAGGCCCTGCAGATACACTGGGACAAAATGAGAGACTTTGATTTTCTAATACCATTAGACTATATAGACTGTGTGCGTGTGTGTGTGTGTGTGTGTGTGTGTGTGTGTGTGTGTGTGTGTGTGTTTGGGTGGGGGAGTGTGGAGAACCGATGGTGGACTCAATAAGAGAAGAAGAGCTGAGATTTATTAGTGGGACACAAGTCCAAAATCAATCAGGTGATTGAATCAGGATATTATTGGTCGTAAATTAGAGAGTTGTTTATGTCAGAAAGAGGAAGGAGGAGAGGGGAGGAAGAGGCTGAGTGCAGAACAAGTAACAGCAAGGTAAGCTAGTTGGTGAGCTTATCTGACTCTTTATGTCATGACCAATCCATGCCCCCAGTAGTCAGCCTTGCTGGAATGCATTTTTCAGCAACACTGACCATTTTCTATATTTTAAGTAGTGCAGCATCTCGGTTCATTTGATTTTGGACATTAAAACCCTCTCTGTCAGAGGAAACATATTATGCCATAATAAAATAAGAAATGAACAAGCAAAACAAATAAACAAATGTGGATGCAAATGACAAACCGCTTCTGTTTCTAATATTAGCAAATGTTGCTAATAGCTAAATAAGTTTTACTACACTACTACAACTTGCAGTCCTATGAGGAGGTGTAAGTGCAGACTAACTCACACAAACACACATGCACACACAACACTGTACTATGTTTGCGAATAGCTTGGGAATTTTAGTCAGTCGATTTTCCCATGAAAAAGAGAAATGTCCATCGTCCAGGACTCCCAACTCAGTTCACAGTTGAAACAACATCTAATAAAAAAGAAGAGGGGTGATATAAAGATAAGGCCTCATGAATATTTACGGGCCAAAGGGCTAATAAAGAGAGAGCGAGGGACAGAAATAAGATAGAGGAAGAACCTAAGTGGTGTACAGACAGACAAACATGGATAGAGTGTTTGACAAATAGTTGAACAGGCCTCCTTTCCACCTTAGATCAACATAAATCTTGTATCCAGAATGCGTCTGGATCTAATGTCCTGTAGGTGGGTTGTATTTATACCTGGAATTTGAGTATATACACTGACACATGATTTTTGTTTCCCACACCAAAACACAGATACTGTTATGCCATCACTTCCTCAAACAATATTCAACCTACATGCATCGTGATCAGGACATAATCAGAAACATAATCAGGATGCACGATACATATCATGTAAACATGTGGCCTTGCTGTTGAAAACATGGTGATCTATCTTTTCCCACATTTAATTAATTTGGAAAAACATGCCTTGCACTAGATTCAGAGATAGCTTGATGATTGCACATTTGGCCCCTGTTCTTGACCACAGTTCAGTGACATCATGCTCACATTTCTCAGGATAGTGTGTCCAAATAACTACATGCCTTCTATTATAAAGAATGCTCCTATCACCGGACAAATTGATAGACAGAAAGTTGTAATTAAGGAACACTAAATCAGTGGTTGATCTTAAGATTTTCTAATGTCATCTGTGTAAAAAAGGAGCTATTAAGTTCTCATATCTCCCAACATTAAAGATACCTTGTTGAGTTTTTGACCACTAGTGGCGATGATTAGTGGGCCCCCATTTTGTTCGTATCTCGTGCTCCACTGGGCCTACATTCCTACAAACGTCAGAGGGCAGTGATATAAATATGTAGTGAATACAAGCCATGAAACATGAACAATAAGGATGATTGAATAGCGGATTGAAACAAGCTGGAGGATTAAGTGGAGAAGGTAAAGCCTGCATGCCAAATTCTATCATTGAAATGCTAAATGAAAGTGGCATTCACTGCAAAAATTGGTCATGTCTATCACCCTGAAAATGTCTGTTTTTCACACTGAAAATACCTTTGCAAATGTTGTCAAATGGAGAAAATGTATTCAACATGTTTGTCAGACCCCAGGAAAACACTGAATGTAAACAAGAAAACTTCACAGTGTACCTTTAATTGTTATGAAAGCTGTGTTTTATGAACAGTATCCACAATGTACAGTTTATGTAAAGTAAGCCCAGGTTACTGCAGCTTCTAAATTATACAACTGTGGATATTAATTTCCTTAGAAATCCCTGTAAATCTGAGGACTGAGCTCACATAATGTATGTAAGCATGTAAGTATACTGACTTTTCTTTTAACATGCTCAGTCTACCAGAAACTGCTTTTTGGGAAGCATCAAATATGTGTCTTTGATGTCAAAACATTCTGACACTTTTTTCATTGTCTTATGTGGTAAATCTCTCCATCTGGCACTCACAGTGAGTTAAAACAAACCATCAATAGTGGTTGCAAATACTATTTGAACCAGGTCTGGCTCTCATTTACAAATTCCCATGTCTGGATCTCTCAGATGTTGGGAAACGTCATCTTTCTCTACATCAACAGAGCAGGAAGCAGATTATTATTATAGCAACAATTTTCCAAGAGCTTTTGAACCCTTCTCTGCTTCCCTCCTTTCTCTTCTCTCTCTGTCTTTAAACTACTGCACTTTTCGCTGTCCTCCCCCAGACTTCCTGTTTATATTTTCTTCACTTTTCCTTTAAATCTCTCTTTTGACCCCTAATTTTCTTTTTACATTTACATCATAATTTTTTTCATCTTTGAAAAACCGCCAATCATGTGATGGCTACATGTTTCAATGAAAATATAATGTAAAACAGTCAAAAACAAGCTAGTCAGCCATTGTTCTCCAGCACAAATCAAAGTCAATGTTTTCTCTCTCAGGGATGTATATTGTAGCTATGGTGCCAACTTTGTGGAGTGGAATATTGGTGCGAGTAGGTTATCTGGACTAAAAATTCTCTAATTCTATATCACTTTACAGCAAGACAGTTTTTTGTTTTTTTTAACCAAGATTAAAGGTCAAACAGCTTCTTCAAGTTGTAACAACAAAATAAATCTATATTTTTCCATTTACAGTTAGTAAATTCTACCACAACATGAATTAAAATCCATTCCTATGAAGGTTAATAATTATCAGAACTGTTGGTAATGCAAAAGTTACACAGTACATGGAAACACAGGAAGCCAACATGTACACTACACTACACTACCCAAACTATGTGGACACCAAAAACATTAATGATTGTTGAATAATTGTTGCATTCCAAAACCACGGGGTGCTTCAAAAGCCTCCATTTTTCTGGAAAAGCTTTCAATGATTTTGGAACCTGGCAGCAGGGATTTGCTTCCATTCAGCCACAAGTGCATTAGTGAGGCGATAAGGCCTGGCTCTCAGTCTGCGTTCCAATTCATCCCAGAGGTGTTGAATGGGGTTGAGGTCAGGACTCTGTGTACTCCAGTGAGATTCTTCCACCCCAAACTCCATCTTTGTGGACATGGCTTTAATGTACTGGGGCATTGTCATAGCCTGGATGCCAGCCGAACTTAGCCCGGCCCACAACATTTGAGGTCGGGAAGTTCGGTCTGGACTTGATCCGTTGTGGAGCAACTATGCTCAAGCCAGAGCTGTTCGGACCAATCAAATTGTCAGTGCGGGCTCTATACGATGATGGATAGACGATCAACAGTAACGTAATCAACCACATCACCAAAGAGCGCTTGGGTTGAATTTGTTTACAACAAAGATGGCTGCCGCTGGAGAATTGAGATGTGTAGATTCTGCCATTGCGTCTGTTATAGAAGATATCGACAAAGAGGAACAAAGGACCGCGATCAGGTATGTATAGACATTGCCACACCCGTCTGCACGACACGGAAACTGCCGACTCTGCCTTTGCTCTGTCGAAGCCTGCCTTTGACTTGCAGCTTCTGTGAGGTCTGTCTCCGTTGCTCTGATTGGTTGTAGGTCTATCCAATTGAGTGCAGAGGCATTTTCTTTCCTGGTTCGGTTCAAGCACACCCCATAATCACAGCCAAATGGAGCAGTATCAGACTCACATTCTGACTAGAATCTGAGTATGACGACGTCAGGCTAGCATTGTTATATTGTTGCCATAAACTTGGAAGCATTTTCTAAAGTATTACTTTATGCTGTAGCATTACTGCAAGCTCTTTCCTAACTGGAACTAAGGGGCATTAGCCCAAACCATGCAAAAACGGCCTCAGACCACATTTGATGTGAACAGGGTATCCACATACTTTTGGTCATATAGATAGACTAAGCGCTTTATTCATTTTAGAGGGGAATTGCGGATCCATGTGATTGTGTTTTGATGTTATGTGTGTTTGTATATTGCTTTCACTGAGAATTTATAAGCAAAAACAATTTTTAATAGACTAAGGTGGCATTGTTCTTCCAGTAATCCTCACACTCAATGAGTAATGTCTGTCTGCATATAGTTTTGTCTGTGAATACTGTCATCCCTTCCAGTTTTCTTTCCCTCCTTCCTTCTCTCTATCTCCTTTTTCCTCCATCACCCCATCCCACCCCTATTCCTTCTTGCCTTCTGCACTCCCACGATCTTGCTTCCCTCCCTCTTCCTCGTCTCTTCCCTTCATCTCTCCTTTACCCTTTCCTTTTTATTTTCGTCTGTTCCTTTGCGCCCTTTGCGCCCTTTGCGCCCTCCCTTCCTCCCTTCTCTCCCTTTCTTTACCCTTCCTTTCTCCATCTGTAACCAGGCTTCATCAGTCACAGTAGGGTTATTTGTCTATCAGTTACCAGAGCATGTCTCTGCCAAGAGTGAGATAACAGAGGATGAAACCATGTGGTGGTCCTCTTTCTTTCATACTCTCTCTGTCTGTCGTCCACTCTCCTTTGTCTTATCTTCCCCCATTTCCTCTGTCTTCATTTCCCCCCCTTTTTCCTATTTGCAAGGACACACACACACACACACACACACACACACACACACACACACACACACACACACACACACACACACACCCACACAGACAGACAGAAAAACACACATTCTTATTCTCCCCTCTTTTTCTACTCAGTCTTCTGTTTGTGCATTAACCCAGTGCAGCAGGCGTGAGTCTGGTTGGGGCTTGAATAAAAGAACACTGGTCTGGCATAGAGCCTGGCATTGGCCTTGATCCTCTGTTAACACACGCACACAGACACATACAGGCATGCACACGTATGCACAAGACATACATGCACACACACATTACACAGAACGCTGCAGACACGCCAGCACGTACATATGGAAGAAACTATATGGAAGTGCTCAGAAACACAAACATGCATGTAAGTACAGACTCACGCATATGTGCAGACATCAAACCCCCTACACTCTCACTGCACACTCTCATACAGACACACTGACACACACACACACACACACACACACACACACACACACACACACACACACACACACACACACACACAGGCCTCCCATCCATCCATCTTAGCTCCTTGATTAGATTAGGCATTATTAATGGAGGGCCTATGAGCCGAGCAGACAGCAGGGTCACACCGAGTTTAATTCCATTCTCAGATAACTTCATTTGGCCTGATGCGATTGTTATTGCCCCGGTGCTAGATGTTTATAGGAAACAATAGCCCCCATAACACATCCAGACATCCTATTTAAAGAGGGTCAGCCAGGGGCATTGGATACAGCAGCTCCTCTTCCTGCTGCACTGAGTCCGGTGTTGTGGCTGATTTAAGGGGTTGGCCATTTCTTATGCCGAGGAAAAGAGGATTAACTGGCGCATTGAAATGTATTACCTTAGCCGAGCGAGCGTGTGCACCATCAACGTGTGCTTCCATTGCATATGGATAGGCAAGCAAAAGGAAAAGGAAGCGGTGCTGGAATTTCATGATAACCCTCCGTGTGGCTTTTAGCGAGCAGTAAATCCAGTTTTTTATTGGTTCGTCACAGGGAGCTCTCTTACAAAGAATAAACATTAAGCGTAGATGGCACAAATTTATTATGTGTGGTCGTCGACAAGGCGAATAAAGCTGTTGAAGGGAGAGTGACAGAGGGGAAAAGAGGAGATTGATATGCACACTGCATCAGAGAAGACAATGTAATTAAACTGGAAGAGTGTAGGATTTTAGTTCTGAGCAACACATAGATACATAGGGATAGATGGGACACGGTCGTATATTTACATTGAAACTCCTATTTTGTCTACATTTTTATTAGTCATAGGAAATGAACATTTATATGAAAAACCATGCTCGTTACAAGAGGAAAAGATGACAAACCACAATCACTTTTTTTTAAATCCATCATCAGCGACCGCTGTGACTTTGGGAAATGGTTCCCTCAATAACGTCCAAAAGCCTAACAAACTTGTCTACGTTACTGCTTGAAATTGATTTCCACCCATTTAAAGTGAATGAACGAGAGAGCTGGACATCAAAAGAGCCACTCTCTTCATTTCAAAACACAGACCACATTAATGGGACCCGGGTTTCATGTTGAAACATCACAGCCCACGGAGTGCCATTCCTCGGTTTTCATTAAGAAATTTTTACGCCATGTCACGTTAACGTTATAGCCACTGACATTTCAGTCATCACCTCATCGGAGCTGAGGTAATGCCTTTTTGGTTTTGAAACCAGGGGGTGCAGAAAAAGAGTGAAAACAACGAAAAGGTATTGGAACCAGTCCAAAAGCTGTTAGGAGAAAGCTTATCATGTATCGTGTTGCTGCTCTGTAGTACTGTTAGTGTTAGCGTGCTGCTGATGGACCGTTCTGTGCGGGTGGGTTGGTCAGTGCAGAGCCAGAATGGAGGCCCCCGCAGATCCAGTTTCCCCATGATGGATGAGTTTGGCTGGAAACTGTCAGTAGAGCTATGACCTTGTTGATTGCATGCATGTTTCATGGGGTGATGCTGTGGATTGAGGCTACAGCTCCCCTCTCACCCAAAACCTACAGTGTCCTCTCCAGGCTTCCTCTCTTTCCCTGATATAATCAAAATTGCTTTAATCGCCAAGTATTATAAATGTGCAGGAATTCTCCCTGACATTTGCAGCTTACACGGTACACACTTTTACATATAATACATGGCCAACAGGGCACTTGCAGTGTAAATGTAGTGGTGTTAAGTAATTATAGATTTACCCATTCATCTAAAAAAAAAAACTTTTAATTGCATTAAATAAAATGTTTGTTATGCTAACTTCTTCCTCTACCAATACTGTCTTTCTACTGTATATGTGGTGTGATAGCAGCAAGACTTTGACATTCATATTTATATTTTGGCTACTTAACGTGTGTAAACTTCCTCTATTATAAACATTGCATTACAATGTGACAAATAAATGCACTCATCAAAACCACAGCTCCCTGGACTGTCAAAAGCTCTTTTCTTTGTTATAGTTAACAGTATAGTTAATTAACAGTAATAAGAGTGAGGCTAGAAAAGTTTTTCGTTTTCATAACCTACTCAGGTGCATATATTTAGCTCCTCGCGCATTTGTACCTGGTAAAGATAAAGTGATTCTGGCTCTGAGATCCATGTGGTGGTACAGGAAGGGGGAGCTCCAGTTTCTTCTCACACCTGGTGCTAGCTAGCAGCAGTGCCCAAACCTCTGAGCACTACGGGAGAGCAGACTCACCGCGGACCGTACAAGCTGTTGGAAAACCCTAGGTGGCCATAATGAGAACGTAGTGTAATGTATCACACTGCCGGCGCTATTGGAACCAGAGGCATGCTGGGCTTGCAGCAGACGGGAAGAGAGTTAATCACTGACTTAAGGGCTATTCGCAAGTTTTTGTCCTCTTTGAAAACGGAGGGAAACTTTGCTCTGGCTGGAAAGGTTTATATGGATGCAATTATCAGTTTTAATCTTTGCATGGCTCTGCGCCCGAGAAGTTCTGATAATTCAGCCTGTTAGCCAAAAATAAATTCTGATATTGAAAGTGTTTCATAAGTATGTTACTGTAATAAATTGAAACCTCAAAACCGTTCCCTAGTCATAGCCAAAGATATTTTTACAGTTTCTTCTTACTATATGAGTGACTGTTTCAGTTGTTGAAGAACACTGTTACCCTTAGCTTCATACTGTAGCTTCTTATTTAAAAGCCAGATGGTTCTGCCCCCTGTCCCTCTGGGTGGTACCTGTTATGTCATTTTTTTGTAATACCACTTAATATTTTGTTCTTATATCAGCTAAGTGCGCCACATAGTGCATATATTCAGTAAAGGTCAAATGTAAAAGTAGGTGTAAATCATATATCCATATTAAATTGTCTCTGTATTTACTAATTTAATGCTTCATTTGTATCAAAAGTGGCAAGTGAGAGTTTGTGTTTCCAGTACTAAAGTATGATGCAGTTTATATATATATATATATATATATATATCTGTAATAAAAATCAATCCAATATAGACTTAGCTTTATATATATTACTACTGATGCAATGTGAAATCCCACTATATAAAAGCAGAAATTATACACAAGCTACTATGTTCAGCTGTTCACCAGTGTGGCTAGTTGGCAGTCTGATGAGATGCCAAGTGAGTTTGATACTGTCTACTTTTACGTGCTGTGTGCTATAATTGATGGTTGTATTCCAATCAGGGCCCATAAAGCTGTCATCATCAGTCTGGGCTGCCAGAGGTCGCTTCCTCGCTTCTCCCTCTGTACTACCTGTGGTTTGTGTGCAAAACAAACAGCTGATAACAACTTACTCCAGATAAAGGAGTGGTGTTCTAGACTGAGAGGGAAGTCGATAATGACACTTTGGGTTTCTGGAATGATAGGTTACAGTGTGTACACTGTTGATAGTAGAGATGATCTCGACATGGCACTGATTACAAGTCAGGAGATAAAGAGGACACTGTTTAGTTTCTGTGTGTGTGTGTGTGTGTGTGTGTGTGTGTGTGTGTGTGTGTGTGTGTGTGTGTGTGTGTGTGTGTGTGTGAGACAGAGAGAGAGAGAGAGAGAAATGTCTACTGCAAGGTTTTTATTGAACACCTGAGTCACTTATGTGCATGCATTTACTGAATTCATATGACATATTTGTGTTTATGTGCTATATAAATATAAATAAAGTTTATGATGTGCATGCAGATGTCAATGCATATCTGTGTATATGCACATGCACTGTATTTAACTGTGTATGTATATGTAAGAGAGAGAGAGGGGCCTAATGTCTCCGTGTGCATGGGGCTGAGGAGGAACATCAGCCTAGGTGGCAGGCAGAGTACATAATGGAGTAGCCATGCTGAGGTGAATAATTCATGTCTGGATGGGAGCTCAGATTAGGATATCCAACATTTTCATATATTAATTTATTGAATGGCAGATGAAGGCTAAAATATCCCGAGTGCTTTATCAGCTGCAAATCTATGTCACTAAAAGGCCTTTGTTTCAGTGAGGTTACAGGGTACTGGCATTTTTCTTCTTTGTCTTCCTGGATCAGAGCCAGAACCATTTTATTTTAATCAGGTGTGATTGCTAAGAGTAGTCCTCTTTAACATCATATCATATGACATATATATATATATATATATATATATATATATATATATGTCTTTCTCTCTCTCTTGATATAGTATATCTGTCAATTATTTGCCCTTTAACAAACAAATTATTGTATAACGTGTGATGAGAATGACTGTGTAAGATAATATATTATAAACATGTTTACAAATCCTGAAGTACTTTTGGATAACTGTAATGTTGCCATTCTAAGCACATAAGCTTCTATTATTGTTGCATCCCTGCAGGAAACTTTGGAAAGCTGTGTCAGGTACAGTTATGCAGAAATTAAAAAGATGTTAATGGCTCAAATGTTGTTGGATAACTCATTCTTATATTAATACCTGTCGGATGTTTGGAGAATATTGGAGCTTTAATTTGGCGTAAAGATTCATTGCTATAAGCTGCAGCAAAGAATGATGGTGTATGATGGCAGACGATTTGGTTTCTGGTTTCTATTATGATTTGTTTGATCATCCTCCAAAATGAAGGCCCAGGCTTAGGATGCAATGACAATGAGTAATTGCTCAGCTCAAGTCTTCTTGAGTAAGACACTGAGGGACACATTCGGTGAGATTGCATTGCAGTGTCAAATTGTGCATTTGTGCTCCGTGGTAGTTTGACCTAAGAGTGCCGTTTTTGTGTTATTGGCCAAGATGTTTGTGCAAATAAAGTTATTGTGCAAAATCTACAGATTTTGGTTTTTGGTTTTTAAAATCTGCATTGAATAACTTAGAACTAAATGTAGTATAGGCAAACTGACACATAAAGTACATTTGGATCAAAGACACAAAATGGATATTAGGCCTGCTCACTGTCCACAGTCAGTCAACTCCATGGCTTTCCAATTTTGTCATTACGGTGATATAATAGCTTTGACTGCTTAACTTAAGTAAATCCATACGTACCATCAAGCACTAAAGATTCATTTTTAAGTTTGATTGCCAACATGTCTCTGGCAAAATGCCCTTGGAAACGACAACTGAACCTTTAACTTGCTCTCCGCAGCTCTGACCTCTCTAGTTTAATGTGTTTGTGTCTATCAGATGGATATGTGAACAAACAAATTCCTAATTACCCTCTGTGGAGAAAGGTGATCGAGTGCTCTGAGAAAGTATCCTTCCTAAGATTCTTTATAGAGACGTGTAATGTGCAAATCCATTGCTTTGGAATGGAGGAAAACAGCATTAGCCCAGAATGAGAAGACATGAATATTGCATCAGAGCTTTGTTATGCTCAGGCTCACGTCTGTCTTAATGGTGCACTTTACCAACTAGCTATATCCATTAAATGAGTGTGCTTAATGTGAAAGTATGTGCATGTGTGTGTGCGCATTAGAGATAGTGTGTGTGTGTGTGTGTGTGTGTGTGTGTGTGTGTGTGTGTGTGTGTGTGTGTGTGTGTATGTGTGTGTGTGTTTGCGTACATGCATGCACAAGACTTTATTTATGTGGATAAGTAATGTGTGCTTGGCTTGAGTCTATGGACACATTTGTATACTTTGCTTGTGCAAAACTGATGCAAACTGTCCAAAAATAATCCAATAGCAAATTGTTAAACAAATGATCTTAAACAAACTTTATGGCTTCTATTGACTTAATGGTAAACCTGAGGCGGAAATGTTCCATTTCACGTCACCTGTGTGGAACGTCACACAGTGAGCTCAGCATCAACTGGACCTGTGAACAATCAACAGGATAATTCCCAGGGCTTATCTACTAAGATAACAGCTATGGCTGTGTGTTTAACTTCTACAGTGACCTCTCCGTTGTTGCTTCTCCTTTTTTTTTTCTCCTTACCTCTTCCTCTGAGATCAAGGTTGGGAAACTCAATACCCCCGATGTGCTCTGTTTTCACCTGGTCGTCACGGTAACCCCAAAACACGGGGGCGGTCGTGAATGAAATTCCTGTGTGTCATCAATCACTGGCCGACAAAGACGGGATTGTTGGGGTCTTTGAGTGACGCGGGGGGAATGTGCTGGCTGAGGCTGAGGCTGGGGGCCTTGTGCGGTCTGGACCGACAGGCCCTGAGCTGAGACCTGGATGTTTACACTGCCCTACTGACACTGGCACTGATTCAGGTTCAGTTCAGAGAGAGAGAGAGAGAGAGAGAGAGAGAGAGAGAGAGAGAGAGAGAGAGAGAGAAAGATTATCCCTTCACTGTTGGTGTTAGATAAAAGACAAAAAAGATTCTGACAAAGAATAAATAAATCTTGGCATTGTTTAGGAAGTGATAAACTGTCTAAGATTGTAGATGGTGTTTACTTATGCACATGTGCATTGGAATACAGTTTGGCAACAAATTTCAACATTAGGACGTACAGTACAGGTGATGTAACACACCCTATAGCGGCCATATGAGGTCATTTGTGTATGAAGTCTCTTTTTTTTTATTAGATAATGTCAGCATGTAAAAATAAATATGACCCAAAACTGTTGCCTGTCATACAGTAACTGGTTTTGGATCAGTCTCACCTTTTGCATACTTTTGCATCCAACAAATAGCTCAAATGAGGTATAGGCTTTGTATTTATGCATTAGCTTTGCCTGTGCAGGAGTAATGTACTGATGAGGATGTTTTTAATTGAAACACCTGATGACCTGATTTGTTAGCCAGCTAACCACAAGTTTGTGCCACCTCTCAAACTGCAACCTGTAGTGCTTTGAAATAGAACATTAATATCCATGAATCATTAATTAACAGTTATACCATTTAACATACACTCAACAATCTTTAAACTCTAGACCAAGTGCCATATTGCTAAACACAATGCACATTTTTGACCATTTGCGCCAAAGCTTATTCTTTATTACTGTAACTTTTCATGGTAGCAGCATTTACTCCAAACAACTTCCAATCTCTAAATCTCCTTTCTTAGACCACAGTCTCATTACAGTGTCTTCTACGTCTTTGCCTAATCATCCATGCATCCTAAACCCACTCATTAGCATGTATGCATGCTAACACGGCTATCAGGGAGGACAGCCATGTGCCATAATCCCCCTCAGCATTCCCAATCTGTAACACTAGGAATCTGGTTCATATTTGTGCTGCTCACTGAAACATCTTGGAACATTTGGGTTCATAACACAGGGGGAAAGAGGGGGTTCTGAGGTCATAGGAACACTTTCCTAAAATGAAGTTGGTATTCTGTGATGTATCTTATCAATGAAAACAATTTGGAGCATGACAAATAATTTCTTTTTTAATATTCAATTCAAAGTGCCTTAGTTGCCCTGATGTTAATTATTCAATATCTTTAAAGTATAATGTGCTGTGTAAGGGTGTCATTTTAACAACCAAACCAAGGACTGGTTACCTACCATAGAAAATAAATAAGGCTATCATATTACTTCCTTCTATTTTTAACTTCTACATTGTGTTTCTTCATTTCGGCTTCTGCATCGCCTGTATCTTGCCTGTGTATTGGTTATACAGTATTTTGTGTCATTGTGACTTTTTCAATTGCAATTCAAGCTCACCAAGAAATAGTTACAGCATGTTACTTCCCGTGAAGCCACAAATTTCTGTTTTTACATTTCTGTTTTTGTACAAATTAAACAAATGCAACATGTTTGTGAGCTTTAGAGGTGGATTTTGGACGGAGCCAGGCTAGCTGTTTCAGTTTCAATCTCTAAGCTATGCTAAGCTAACCACCTCCAGGCTCCATGTGATTGATATTGATCTTCTTATCTAACTCTTGAGCAAGAAAGTGAATACCGGTAGGCACATTTCCTACGTTTTTAAGTGAAGCTTAGGGCGTTTTCACACCTATAGTTTGTTTGCTCTGGTCCGAATCAGTTGATGAGTTTGTAAATTTGGAGCGTTTTCCCCTTGGTTTGGTTTTATTTCACAGAAAAATCCCAGCGAACCAAAACACATAAATACAAACTATGCAAGAACATTTACTTTGCTTTTTGGTCATGGATGTGTCTGGGGCCTGACAAGATAGAAGTAAATACAGGAATAAGGTCCTGTGTTCTAGACTAGTGCATATTTCTCGCATCTCCATGGTCAAACCAGCTTATCAGCAACAATTTCTGTGATCGAGGTCAGATCACATTCTAACAACAAACAAACTGTACTGAAGTGTACCACAGCTCGTAGTTTAACCCGGACTGAGACCACCACCCGGTTGTTTTGGACTGCATCTGAGTGTGATTGTTGTTTTTATACCAGCCCATACGACCCGGACCAAGGGGGTAAATGCTCCAGGGTTCAATTTAACCAAACTAACCAATGCAGGTGTGAAAACACCCGTAGGTGACACTGACAAGAAATCTGACAGTGCCTGCAACCTGTATATGTGTTGTCTCTTGCTCCTCTGTCACTCTACACAATTACTGTTGCTGCACGCACGAACACAAGCATGCACGCACACACACACACACACACACACACACACACACACACACACACACACATGCAGCCATTGCTAAAGACATTGCATCACTGCACAACATTCTTTGTCTTCCAAAAACAGTGACCTTTCCTCTCACAGTGGGTTGTTTTTCTAAAGTCCATGGTCAATTTAAAGGCTCTCAGCTCCATTTCCTCTATTTCCTTCATAATACCACTGCAAAGAATAGGGGTCAACACTTGCACAGCACTAATACATACACAAAGATTGTTTTCCTGCTAAAACTTCTATTGTCAACAGTAACATTGGTGAGATCCTCTCCTCTCCTCTCCTCTCCTCTCCTCTCCTCTCCTTCTGATTTACAGAAGCCAATATGTTCAGGCTTCCTTGTTTTCTCCAGCGGGACGTGTAGCCCTGACAGTAAATCTCTATCACCAATACTCCTCCATATGGCTGCATGAAAATTTCATTGTGGAGGGCCTGAGGCTAAAGGGCCTAGCTGGTGGAGAATGTGTGTGTGTGTGTGTGTGTGTGTGTGTGTGTGTGTGTGTGTGTGTGTGTGTGAGAGAGAGAGAGAGAGAGAGAGAGAGAGAGAGAGAGAGAGAGAGAGAGAGAGAGAGAGAGAGAGAGAGAGAGAGAGAGAGAGAGAGAGAGAGAGAGAGAGAGAGAGAGAGAGAGCGAGAGAGAGAGAGAGAGAGTGCAGATGCCTGGAGTCTGTATGTATGTATGTATGCATGCATGTGTATGTGTATAAAACCAGGCGCAAGATTTATGATTTAGTGTGATGCCATTCATTGCCTTGAAGGAAATTCAGTTTTTAAGACTAGCACTGAATACTACCCATCACACACACTAAGTACTTTTCAGAAGATTATATACTAGTTCTTATATTACAGGGATCGCAGGGTTAGGCAGTATGTGAGAACAGCATGTGTCTGTTTGTGTGTGCAACGCCAGATTACCTTTTCTTTTTAAAGATGAAATGTCATTTAATTTTCAATTTATTTTGAGATGAGATGCAGACTTCCATCAATCTAGATCACTAGATTATAATGTATGTAGTATTCACTCTCTATATTAGTATTTTATTATATAATTTCTGTCGTAGTTTTTACGAAGAATAAGTCTGTCAGAGGTACCGCATGCAATTTATTTAACAAAGGCAGCTAACATGATGCCTGGGAAGTTTTCAGTCGCTGAACAGTTTGCTGTATTGTTTGTAAAAACCTTACAAAGATTGTCTAAACGTTCTGGTATTTGTTGCCTTTGTTAAACACCACCAATCTGGTTTTGCCAGCTGAGTAAAACAAACAAGAGAAATTATTGGAAATCCTATTCTGACTCATGTGGGTCTGCAACAGAATCACCTGCCGCTTCTGAAGAAGGCAGCGGGTCTAAACATGTTGCCCTGCCATCACTCAAACAATGCAATGTTTTTATTAAACGAAGCAGAATGGAATAAAGAGCGACATTCATTCTTCTGTCACTAAGGATACCCGTGGCTCACTATTTATAATCATTACTGCACTGTGGGCTTGATTTGCTGCAGAATGAGCCTCGCTTCCAGGTCTTCAGGAGAACAGCCACACTAGAGGTCACTGTTGTAGTTCCAGAGGAAAAACAGGGAGTGGTGAATGGAGGATGTGAACCATAAATTAACTTTTTACTCCTAAATGGTTTCATTTTATGAACCGTTGATGTCACGTAATATTTGTCTGCATGTCACATGTATATCAAATACACTGCATGTGACACTGTGTCTTCTGTGATTTTTAATTAGCACCGACAGAGACACACACAGACAATCTTACTGCTCAGTAATCACGCGCTAGGCTTTACTTTCCATATCTTAACTTTTTGTCTATTCTTTTATGCTGCTTTTCAACAACATGCATTGCATTCGTATATTATCTATTTTCCCTCCCAAAAAACTTGTGCTCTTGTGCTCTCGCATTGTGTCATAACTTGCCAGAGAGGGGAGAGAAGGGGTCTTTAATATTTTAAATGAATATGGAGTAAATGTGATGCATTATGTGGCCTCATAAATATACAATACACTGCTCTAATATGTCCTTTCTCTATCACAGTGTGTGTTTATGGGAGTGTGTTCACATGTTTTTGTGTGTGTGTGTGTGTGTGTGTGTGTGTGTGTGTGTGTGTGTGTGTGTGTGTGTGTGTGTGTGTGTGTGTGTGTGTGTGTGTGTGTGTGTGTGTGTGTGTGTGTGTGTGTTGTTTTAAATTTAAAAATAAAAAATTGCGTTATGTTTCATATGATGCATTTAACCATGCTGGGGTAATTCTCTTTAAAAAAAGAAATTTAATTATTTCACGTTTACAATCACAGTTCTTAAAAGAATCATAGATGTAAAGATAATTCATTATTCACATATTACACACTTTGGAGTTGTGACTGGTTGGCTGTGAACTACATCACCTGTGATTAATCATTCATAGGCTCCATCTGTGTCCTGGACGTTTCAGTCAACAGCAGACTCCAGGGCTCTATAATACAGCGGGAAACAGGGACTGATAGACACACTTTTCATGTTCATGAATAAGGGACATATAGGATGGACATAAGCAAATATGCCTCACATATTGTCTAAAAATCTCATGAGACTCGAGTGAGTTTACTTTATTGCACTCACTAACGTCACTGTGGATACAGACTTGAAGATTTCCATAAGAACTCTGAAAAGTAAAGCTTTTGAACTTGTCTGGATGTAATGGTTGAGCCAGTTTAAGCCAATGCTCTGAAATAGTTGTTTTTTATAATCAGATTATCAAGGCAAGCTGTGGAACCGTGTGTCTATCCAGTTCAGGTTTTGTAAGGACAATCCTT
Organism: Sander vitreus; assembly: GCF_031162955.1. Taxonomy (NCBI): domain Eukaryota; kingdom Metazoa; phylum Chordata; class Actinopteri; order Perciformes; family Percidae; genus Sander; species Sander vitreus. The sequence continues at coordinate 24,677,605 of NC_135871.1, forward strand.
TAGTGTTAGACCGCCTGTGCTTCCCTGTAATTTTTCATTACAGGGGATTTGTTCGGGTTTTGGTTCCATATCCTTCTTCGGCGTTTTGGTCTGATGTTGGTTTTAGGGGAGATTTTGGCCCAAAACCAAAGAACTACAAATGTTTTGCAGGAATCCCTGAGGATCATTTGGGAATTTAATAGACATAGTGATAATTCTAAGCAGTGGTCTTTATTCTTGCTTTGTGTTTTGGCTGGAAGAATCACTGAGTTTGGATGTTATAATGCTGAATGAAAGCGGAATATGGGAAGAATCAGAGCACAAATCACATAAAAACGCAGATGGAGGCATGCCCACACACAAACATGCACAATGCAGTTTGCAACTGCAAGCTGACACACACACACACACACACACACACACACACACACACACACACACACACACACACACACACACACACACACACACACACACACTGAGCTGCAGTTCTGTGCTTGATTGTCTTACCATCAGTCATTCTACCAAGTGGTAATTGAAAACACATCTCCCCCAGCCGCTGGCACCCATTACAAATAAGACACACTAGGGCTTTCTCCACACAAAACAAAGCATAACAACAAATAGAGTCAGAACGACCAACAGAAAAAAAGAAGCATACTGTAGTTTTTGGCACAACATGAAGAGAACACGCTCCCAGTGATTGGTGGAGGGCCAAAACCATTTTTCCAAAAAGGGAAAAGAAGAAATATATGTTTCCCTGACAAACAGACGCAGCACTTGTCCCGGGCCGATTCATAAATCGTCATATTCTGAGCTCAAGTTTTTGGAAAGTCTATTAGTTCCGGATGTCTTCTTATCCTCCGGTTTCGCTGAAATTTTAAGCATGAAGCACACAGAAAGTCAGATGGACACAGAGACAGGCAAATGGAAATAAACAACCATAGATATACATGCTGTACATTTTACCACAGACACACTAATTCTTTTATTATTGAGCCGTGAACGTTTTATTTAAAAAGAAAGAAAATGAAAGAATCTGCTAGTGCAGCACCATTTCTGTATTCCAACCTGTTTTGAATCAAGATGTTTCAGAAGTTAATGTATCTTGTAAGGGACAAAATAAGGCAAATTGTTGCACTGGAATCAATACCATTATCTCACTGCACTGACAGATTGTACTTGTTTAAAACTTATTTTAAGGAAAAAAAAATAGTACTTAATATTGGACAATTTAAGAGTACTCCACCAGATTAGCATTGCACCTCTATAGACAAATTCACAGTGACGTTGCCCTAACACAAAAATCACTGCTGGCTAAACAACTGGCAGTTTATTTGAATCAAATAGGCTTAATAAAACTTTTTTTCACACGTAGTAGTTCTCCCCAACACCAATAAAGAGACACTGATGTGAAAGCTTGGCGCACCTCTTTAATGACTTTGAGATTTCTGCGGCGCACTAAGCAGTGTTCATTTCCCACCTTTAATAACCTTTGTTGCTGCTTGAAATACCTCCACTCACAACATACTGTAAATGATCTGAACACAAAAGGGCAGAAATACATTGATGCATCACTTCTACACATGCAAACACAAACTATAATGCACTCACTCATGTAAAACTTATTAAAATGCATTGCATTTGTCATGACCTGAAGGTCCGAGAGTAAAAGACACAAGACTTAATTGGCAGCTGAGAACGATAACACCTGCGAACAGCCCGCGTCTTGTCCATGTGGTCGGACCACATTCTCCACACACACACACACACACACACACACACACACACACACACACACACACACACACACACACACACACACACACACACCATTAGAAACAAAGGCTGATCAGTGAGGCAGAAGAAAAGTGAGAGGAGGCGGAGGTGGTGGGGAGGGGGCTGTTGGGGTGGAGAAAAAAGGCGAGGCTGACAAGCAATGATTGATGTTCGCCCATCACGCTAGGCCTGACACTCATCCCTCTCCCTCCCTCCATTTGCAACAAAGTCACCAGTGTGTGTGTACGTGGATGCATGTATGTTTTCTAGTGTGTGTGTTCCACACTAAAACCCATTCAATCAATAAAGTGAGGCTCTCTGAATCACAGGGCAATAGCCAGATTGCTGACTAGACAGAATAAGAAGCGTAGGAGAGCACATTTCACATGTAGATTAAAATCCCGGCATGGTAACCTTTAGTGTGGGTTGTGTGTGGGCGGTTGGGTGGCGGTGTGTGTGTGTGTGGGGGGTTAGTAGCATGTAAACAGGCCTTAAATGTCAAGGTGGCATGTGTGACAGGCATGTTTCGACACTATTGATAGACAAAACCAACTTTGAGGTGACTTGGTCAAATGTTGTGGGGGAAATGTATTCAGATGAGCAAGGACTGGCCCTCAGCGTATGTAACTGGAAATATATAAATAAAATCTTTGACTGGTGACAATCTGATCCGTCAAAGTAATGAAATACAAAATATTCAAACAATTGTTTTTGCTTCTCTTTGTTTCTTATCAATTACTTGTGCAGCACACAGAATATACACTTCAAGCCCTTGCATTCAACACACTTAACCTTCAATCTGGTCTTTTCTGGAACAAACTTCTCTGCTGCATACAAAATGATGCCCTTGATGTTGCCGGCAGCAGTTTGTCTGGAGTAAACAGAAAAATGTGGGACGTTAGTATCTTGCAATAGTTCTGTTGAACAGACAAAAGAAAAAGCATCATCTAAACATTTCTCTACCATCAAATCTAAGGGCAAGATATCCAGTGGAGAAACATCCCAGCTGTAATGATAAGCTGCAAATGTGGCCAAAATAAAAACAAAAGTAAACACAAATCTTGTGGATTATCCCTTTAAAAGCCCTCTATAAATAATCCTCACTTGTCATACGGCTGTCCTCGTGTGTCTGCAATGCTGTAGGGCCACAAATGATTCATGGCTTTGTTGGATTTGTTGCACACACTTCTGTCTTCCCCATCAACCCCCACACTGTGCAGTCTGTTAAAGAAGAAATACGTTAAAAAGCAACAACCCACTGACACCAGTATAACCTCTCTTACATTGCAGTAACATTAAAGAACTCCAGAATATTATCTCATTGCGCTCACTTTTGAGGTCCTGAAGTATCATTACTACAGTGAACAGTATTTCACCAAATGTGTATAGTGAAAAGAATAAAGCAACACTCTTTATAGATAAATGGAAATTGTTCAGACGTACAGAGGAACATAGTGTTTGCAGGGGAACAATGCTGTAAATTTCTTCAACAACTACCAAATACAAAGTCTGAGGCTAACTCACCATGGACATTTAATATCATCCTCCACTCTGGGGCAGAGTGTATATTAGCTGCAGGGATGAACCTTGATTTTGGCTCAGATGTCTCCCCCTGTTTCCAACCTCTCTTTACATACTGCAAACTTGGCGACTAGCTAACCCAACAAATGGGACTGCTTCGTAAACCACGCACCACAACGCATAGTGAAGTCCCGTGCTGCCGGAAGGGCCTCGGTGCCTTTGCGAAGACTTTCAAAACCGAATGAAACAAAAAAACATACAAATCTGTGTCTCGCTCTCAGCGGAGAAAACACGGGGCAAAGCCTTGATGGAAATGTTTCATTTCTTTTCCTCCCAACAGATGCTAAACGAGCAGCACGGATCTCTGGATTTGCATCTTTAGTTGCTTTGTTGATTTGATAACACATATTTGCATTTGGAAACAGCTCGAGTAATTTGATTGGGGACTCCCAATTTGCCTTTGAGGAGAAGACGTTGCTTTGCTGTGTGTTGGCATTCCTTTCCTTTGCTTTTCTACTTGGCATACATTGTGTTTGTGAGTGCAAGACTGAGAAAAGGATGTGTATTAGTGAACATAAAGAATTATCATCTTATAACTATGTGAGAGAGTGTTGATCTTCTGTCCATATGGGCCTCTTTACACCTCTTCTATCTGTCATTCTTTATCAGAGCCAGGAAATGGAATCAGTGATAATGAGCAGATAACGCTGAGCTCTGGACCTGGACCAACCTCTGGCTCCAAACAGATGTTTGTGTTTGTTCTTGTATTTCTATTGCTACAAAGAGAAAATGAACTCACAAGGATAAAAAGATAAGGAATATATCTCAAAGTTAAGTCCTCACGTCTTTAAGGAGCTATGTGAAGGTCAGATGTCATTTTTAGGGTCAAGATTGGAATTAGGATTAGAATGGGACTGGAGTAAAGGTTAGGGTTGTTTCTTGTGTGTGTGTGTGTGTGTGTGTGTGTGTGTGTGTGTGTGTGTGTGTGTGTGTGTGTGTGTGTTTGTGTTTTGCAGGGTGTTTACGCAGTCAGTAACCACCCTTGTCAATACTATTTGAGACACTTAGTGCTGGGTGGCGTTTTGCTGGGAGAAAAATATCCCAGCATACAGGAAAAGACGTGACCAAACCAAATTAACTAGACGTGACCAAACCAAATTTTGTTTTGAAAGACTAGGTAGTTGTTTAGCATGAGCAGTAAACAGAAAAAGGGAAAAACAGAACTTAAACTCCTTAAATAGAAAATCTGAAGACTAAAACAGTAACATTTTGCGGATTATCGTCAGATTGTTACATTCATGGCAGGCTACGTAGCATTCCAAAATGTTTTGGTTAAAAAAGCTTTACTTGACAAACGCATCCATGGTATGAATACTATGTAAGGCAGCCTCTCTCTCCTCTTGCCACTAGTCTTAAATGAGAGCTAAATGATCTAACAGTACAAAGACCGACCATCATTAGCTAGTCACTATCAGCATGCAAGCACAGGCAGGACCCAGCATGACTCTGAAAAGGTCACAATGACCAATGTGTGACCAGGAGATGGTCAGCTGGCAGGTGCTTTGTTTGTGTGTGTGTGTGTGTGTGTGTGTGTGTGTGTGTGTGTGTGTGTGTGTGTGTGTGTGTGTGTGTGTGTGTGTGTGTGTGGTTGGTTGTGTGGCTTTGAAACACTGCGGAACCCTGGGACCTCCATCCCAGAGGAGATGGTCAGCTGGCAGGTGCTTTGTTTGTGTGTGTGTGTGTGTGTGTGTGTGTGTGTGTGTGTGTGTGTGTGTGTGTGTGTGTGTGTGTGTGTGTGTGTGTGTGTACGGTTGATCGGCTTTGCAACAGTCTTGCTTCCCCTTGCATTTTCCATGGTGTGTTTCAACATGGCATCTGTATGTGTGTGTGTGTGTGTGTGTGTGTGTGTGTGTGTGTGTGTGTGTGTGTGTGTGTCTAGCAGCTGGAGTTCCACTCAGCTGGCTTCTCTTTATGCAGTCCTGCTTCAAATAATGAACTGTCTCTGCACAGCGGGGGCCATTTTAACTCAAGAGCACACATCTCCCAGAAGCTAGCACCACTTAACATTTTAGCGCTCTGCTAACAAATTGTCTCTTATTCTTACTGTACAACAAAGCAACAACTGACCCTGCAATTACCTCCAAGTCCTTAAAAAATGAGCCGACATTATGTGAAAGCCCTGATATAAAATGTTTTGCGGGCTCTTTCTCCCAAAACTTTATTATAAATATTGGCCAATAACAAAGTGCGTATTAGAAAGCTAATAGCTAGCTTCCCTGCATCTGCTGCTCCTTTTTTGTCCTCAGGGGAAGATTTGGCACCTCACTGTAAAGCCCGGCAACAACATTACCTAAGCCTAAACCTGTCAACAGACCATTACAGCCCACGCTGACTATTACAGGCTGTGGGGAAAAAAGGCCAAAGCCATTGTAGCGCAAAGGTGTTGGCAGATGTAGGCCGGAGGAATGTGGCAACAGGGATATTTGTTGGCTGTGTGCAAGAGAGTTTCGTTTCTCAAAACACGGTTAAGTCTGCAGACTCTTATCAGCATGCTTAATAAAGCATGGTGATGCCCGGATATCAATTCAAGATCAGTTTGTATAGTGAAGATTAAAAAAAACATAGCGATAATCCTGGGCTGAACAGTGAACAAGACATGGAATTTAAAAAGTTCAGTTGATTGCAGAGCTTTCATGGGGCTAATAAATCCTTCACAAGACGTTTTTTTCTGTTACTCCTTCCATTCCAAAGCAATGATTTAGATTATAATATCAAGACTTTGGTTGACACCTCTTTACTCATTATCACTATAACACCTGGGCGACGTTGACCTTTACATGACTTATATTCTTAGAAATATTTTAGTTCTAAATTTCTTGGATACGAGCATCAACTAAACAACATAATTGTACTGTACAGTTTGCCTCAGGCGTGTGAAAAACAATCACTTTCAGACTCTCAAAATCACCAAAATTGGAGGTATGTTGTTTTTTACACTAAAAGCAAAATATTACAGTTCCAGTGTTAACGATATATATATCACCACAACACTCTGTACCTCATGTTTAGAGACAGAAAAAAGTTAACCACAGAGAATATATCTATTAGGAACTGTTGATAGGAAAATATAAGGCTTTCGCCTAAATGTGAATGCAGCTTTAATGTCTTATGATCAACTCTTTTGTCTCTGAAGTTCCCAAGAAATTCTGTTTCTTACAGTAAGAGCAGAACATGTTTAACCAATAAATAAAAGTGAATAACAGTAAAATGTTTCCAGAAAAAGATGATTCTCTTGCAGTTCTAGACTCCCAAAACACCCTGAACTCTACACTTAAGTGTTGCCCCGTCATGCTCATGGGCTTTCCATCACTGTCCTCCACAGAGGGAGTGGGGGAATTTGGCAACTCACCCCTTGCCTTCCCCCCAGTGGGGAGGGCAGTCATACCTGGGGGCCCATGAATGGAGCCCTCAGGTAAAGCGCTGTTGAAACAAATCTAAAGCTGCCTAATGACACGCACTGTGAAACTCTTCACAGGTCATTTACGCTGCTGACAGGCTGCTGCCACAGCGTTGCACACCTCCTCCTCTTTGTGTGTTTGTGTGTGTGTGAGACAGACGTGGAGCGGGACACAGATATACAAACATATGAGAGAGAGAGAGAGAGATAGCCATAGTTGGATAGTAAGAAAGAGTGAAAAAAAGAAGCTGATGTATGTGTGATATGCATTAGTCCTACATTGGGAGGTAATCTGTGAGCTATGATAACAGTGTTTAGCCTTTCTGCAGCACAGCCTCACAGCATGGGAAAGCGATTAGAGATGCTATCTCCAATGGCTGTTCTGCACTTGGGTTAAGAAGGTAATAGCTACCTCAGGTCGTATTTTTAAAGACGTTTTAATGTGTGTTTGCTGTTCTTGGAGTCTGTTTTGAAGAACAGTTGATGCCCTTGGAAAATTCTGGCTCATATTAATCTACTGAAAATGCATCTCTAATCCTGCACACTAGTATGCCTCCAGGTCTCATTACTCACTTCCGCCACTTCAACCCCATACTGGGATGAGTGTAGAAAGAAGGCAAGGAGAGGTAGCATAAGGGGAATAGACTTCCAGCTCTGGTTCCTAAAACAGTATTACCATTGTTTTCACAATGTGTATCCCTACTTTTAGCAGTTTAGTGACACAGGGAAAGTAAATAAAATTGAGCTCGACTTGCTCAGATCATTGTAGTCATTCAACCAAATGACGTGAGATAAAGAATGCAAGCAAGAAGGAACAAAGTATGATTTTCCTTTTTTCTCCTGCATTTATGGTTAGTGGATTATCACCCGTCAATATTGGAAAACTCTTGCTGTCCACTTTTCCTTTGCTCTTATTAGCTTGGCATAGTCATTAATATGGCAACCATCCACACACATAATCAAACAGAAGAAGTATTTTCAACAATATCAGTACACATTAGTGTATGTGTAGTACTTGCTGAATAGACTGCACATGTTTAAAAAAAATATTCCAGGTTGTTTTGGTTTTTAAAAAACCTTCCCTGATAACACAACACAAATCTGTCCATCATATACTATCCTTTCCCCCTTAATTGTTACCACACTATCCCAGACCCTTTCCCAACTTCAATTAATGTCTCCACACATCAGTTTCAAGCTGCAAATTCCCCTCTTCCAAAAATGAAAACATTCACATACGAATAGACAGTTTAAACAGGTGCCATGGTAACATAATCGTCACTGCTGCAATTACTGCCTTATGCCTGACTAACAGCCATAAATCATCCTTTCTCTACAAAGAGGACGTTGTAGCACTCCACTCCCATCCAATAATCAGAAATTGCTCCATGTACGGCGTAACGAGTGGGCGCTGAAACAGCCCATTCTTCTGTTTGGTAGACGATATTTCGCTCTCTATGGCGACATTACAGGGATCCTTCAGCGAGCACGATATTGTACCTGCTCGACACCTGTTAGCTTTAGCCAAGGGTTTCATCAGATAGTTGAAATAAATACTAGTCATCATCATAACCATAATCATAGTCATAAAAACCAGGGGCCTTTATGCTGTGGCCAAATTGCCCTGCCATCTGATTTACAGTCGGACAGGGTGGGGAAACAGACAGGGCAGGGAGGAGGATGGGGCCTATTACGTGCTCGGAATGGGATAAATACTGAAATATACACACCTGCAGACCACCCGTCTCTCACACACACACACACACACACACACACCTGGGAACTCACAGTAATGTAATGGCTGGGGATGGGCTTGAGGGAGGAACACTGGGGAATTCTCTTGGGATTACAAAGAGGAACATTGTACTACCCTCACACACAGTAGCCTACAGCAGGTGAGTAGCGTGATAAGAGGCCAGAGGACAAATTAGCCCTCATATTAAAATAATCCCTCGTCTAATAACAATAATATGATCCACACTGAGGCTATTGCACGTTCACAATGGTCTTCCTTTTTAGGCAGCAACTTGTTGAAAACAGATTTGAGTGTTTGCGAAATGGGCCCATCATATCTGCTCGACCTGTCAACAGTCCTGCAATACAGAGGTTAGAGTAATGTATGCCAATAACTGCAGTAAGGAGGCAGTCTGTGAACACTCAAAATCCTGACCAGCTGTTTGATTTGGAAGTACAGACAATGATGCAGCAGAAAGACAATCTACAAATAGTTTTTAAAGGGGGACTTCACCAATTTTACATGTTAATTTCTCACGAGTACTACTTAGCCTGTAAAAACAGCTGTCTTCTGTGGCTCTAAAGGGAGTTTGAAAAAAACTACCCATATGGTTTCATCAGCGTTATCTTGGCGTGAACTAGAGACTCACCTTTAGTGAGCTTGTTTGAATTCAAAGTTACTGGGGCAGTATTTTCACATGGTGGCTAAAAATGTAGTCTTGACTGAGACTGCTGGGGTATAATACTGAACTTGACGGCAAAACAGACAGATGATTTGGCACTATAAATAAAATGTAATTGAAAGTTGTATTGAATTGTTAAGAACGCAGTGGTCTTGTTTGAATCAACTTTATTCAAATTGTCACTGGACCAAATTGCCCAGGGGTTCCATGCTGACATTCAGTGTGTGTAAAACATTGCAGCCGGTCAATTTCATCTGTACCGTATGAGCATAAAAGTCGCAATCTGGCCAATTAACACGTGTAGTGTGAGTTATCACATTGTGAGTGTCTGCTCACTTTAAAGTGGGTTTTAAAGAACTTTTAGCTGCATAAACACCAAATATGATTGGAGCAGTTTATTCACAGTCTCAAATGTGTATTCCTTTATTTTGGGTTTGGCAGGTACTGTAAGAGCAAAGCACAGAAACTTGTAACAGTATAAAGTGTTCATACAAGGCATAAACACCATGCCAAATGATAAATTAGCAGAATGTGTACAGCCAAGTCCATCATGTTGTGCAGTAACAGGGGCTGGAGTTAAATTCGTTAACTAATTAAGGCACTAAGGTAGAAACAAAAGGGTTATCTGATTGTTGTCTCACCTGTCTATCCCAGGTCTACCCCTATACAGTAACACAGCTGATCATAACTGCAGTCTATCTTCCTCAGGTGCATAGTGTGGCAATTCAATAAATTGTGCCTACAGAAAAGGGCCATAACACTGTCTTTACAGTATTACACTTAATTCTGACCTGTGCAAAAATCAAAGGATAAACAAAAATGTGGATATAATACAATTTGTCAGAATGTGAAAAAGCTAATGAAAATCTCTTTTTAATGTTATTCCAGCACCAGATCTGAGACTTGCATCAATCTGTGCATAAAACTCGCTTTTTATAAACATGTTTTTTGCAGCAAAAACATCCAGCAGCTCTTCCAACAGACATTCACTTCTTTCAATAGACACTAGGTCCGTTCTGTAATAAATCTTTAATACTGAACTATTAACGCTAACATAATATCATTTTGGATATCATCATTGGTAACATCTTGTTAAGGAGGTGGCTGAACCACTGGAGTGGAATGATGAGTTTTTATAAAGGCTCACTACAGTAAAATAATATCCCTTCAGTCAGGACGAAGCTCCTCTATGGTTTTGGGTTGTTCTGCATTCGCAGTCGCCTCCTGGCCAAGGCCTCCTGCTTCTTTCTCTCGATCTCGGCTGCAGAGCACTTCCATGTCACTTGGCTTGTGACAAAAACTGGAAAGGAGGAAGGGGAAGTGGGGAAAAAATAAAATAAAAACACTGATTACGATTTGCTAGGATACGTTGAGAATTAAAACACTTGCAAAGTGAAGAAAGACCTGAAGAAAAAAAGGCCAAAGCAACCCTAAATCAGAACTTGTGTGATATTGCTATGAACTCAAACAACTGAGTTTTAATGAAATAACGTAACAACTTTGCTACCATAACTAGGACCAGTGGATACCCATGGTGAAGCTAATTTGAAAGAACAAAAACCTCTCCAGGTCCAGAACAGAATCAGTCTGCAATTCATTGGAAATGAAGCTTCCTGAGGTTTGGACTCTTGACAGCATCCCAAATTAAAGCCATTGCGCTATGTTTACTTGCTTTGGGGGGAGAATTGTTCATGTGCACATGCACTGAAATGTCAATGATTATAAGAACAACATGTGACATCTGTTTTACTTGTGAGTTTTCATTTCAATATCCAGTCTTGTAGCAAAGTACTGAGGGCAGTAGATGGAAAAGACAAACCGCAAAGATGCATTGACTTTTTTCCTTATGCAATCAATTGTGATAACATTACAAATTCAAACTAAAACTTCATTTACATTATCTTCTATATATCGTGCTTTAAAGCTTTAGTGCTTAACTTTTTTATATTAATGAACGTCCGTTACATTCAAGCCATTGCCAAATGAGTTGATACAAAGCTAATTAAGACTCCACACAACTCTCTCTGTATTTCTCAGTATGGCTATGTTCAGAAGTTGGTATCGTCTGGCGACTCTCGCGCAGAAACTCTAGTGAAGATAATTACCTCTTCTGAAGAGTCCATCATGTTTTTTTTAATCCTCCTTGTCCTCCTTGGCTACTAGCAACAGTGTGGTGGAGGGGTGGGGGCTTGTATCATGTGGACGCACCTACAGTTTTGCTGTCATTACTCAGATTTCCTCATGGGGGCGACATAAACTACGCACTATAGCTTTAATAGAGCCCAATGGCAAATATCAAATTTAAGACAGTTTACCTTTGTTGCTTACAGCTGCTGAGTCAGATACATTTCTCTTGAAGGCTGAGTGATGGGACTTCTGCGGTGCCCTGGCTGTCACTGTATGTGGCTTCAGATCCACAGCAGCATTGTTAGCCTGGAAAGTTCCAGAGGAATCCCTGCACTGGTTAAATGTGCCCAGACTCACACTGCTTCCTGGGAGGCTCTGAGACATCCGTGATTTGTCGTTGGCACCTTTCATGGGAATGTTCCATCCTTGGTAGTTCACAGTTTCCCTGCTAGTCCCTGGTAATGAGTTAAATCGAACAAAAGCACATGGCGACTGTCTATTAGCACTGGCACCGGCATTCATGGCCCAGGACATGTCGATTGGCAGAGGCGCAGGGTTTTTTTTGCTGTCTGTCTACAGCAGTATCTTGTTTTTCTTGGCAGTTGCTAGGGCTCGCTTGCTGCGGCTGACTGTTGGAGATCCTCTCCACGCTGTCACATACCTGGTAGAGCAGTGCGTCATCGTCCCCATCATCCCATAAGCTGTCTGAAATGTCTTTAACAGAGTCTGCAGCTTCATGTGTCCCCTTCTGATTTTTAGTGATCTTGCCAGGAATAGGAATAGACAGTGTCTTTGTGGTAGCAGATTTCTGGTCAGACGTCTTTGACTTAAGTTGTATAACAGTGAAGCTGGACTCGGAAACCTCCTTGGCAGGTGTCTTGGGCTGGAAGTGAGGGTTGGGCTCTAACTTGAAAGTGCTTCGGTTGGTAGTCTTTGGCTTGGGACACAGTTCCTGTAGTACGCTGCAGCTTGGCTTTGAGTGCAAGTTCGAAGGCTGATGTGCAGAGTTCATATTTGCAGTAGGCCTGCAAACGGAGGTGAACCGAGTAGTGTTTGTCTTAGTGTCAGACTGCAAGGTGGTTTTAGGGTTGGTGTCATGTTGCTGGTCAGGATTCTGGGTCATCGCCAGCACAAAAGAGTCATTAAGTAGGTCATCATTCTCCCAGTCGTCATCAAAGTCATCACAGTTGTTCACACTAAGAACACAAGGTCCTTTTTCTCCAACAGGATGTGCAGCTGGGCCAGACTTGTCAGGTGACTTGAGCTCTGGTTGTCGGGGTTCAGCTGAAGTTGACGTCAAAGGTTGGTGTTTTATTTCCTGTGAATGGACCGATGCGGAGGAGCCCTGGCTTAGCCGGCCGCTGACTCTCTGAGTGGAGCAGTCAAACAGAGCGTGCAGCTCTGCCTCCACCTGATCCGATGAGGATGGACACTTTAGGTCCTTCACGTTGCTTGGGAATGATGTCTCTGTCAGTTTTGTTTTGGGAGTGTTCACACATTCATTGAGGTTATTGTTGACAGTGTTAAGCTGTTCTGAAGTCTCCCTGTCTTGCTGCATGTTCTCGTCAAACTGCCTGGCCAGTTTCATTAGGTCGTCCACACTGCTCTGCCTGCAGAGAGGAAGCAATAGACAAGGAAAATCCTTAACAATCCAAAAAAAGATAGGAAAAATTGAGAACTACTACTGCTCAGAGTTTCCGTTAGAAAGAATTGGTGCTGGTCATGTGACCAGTAAGGTTTCATTTTACCGGTCAAATGGGGAAAGTTCCATTCAAATATTTTCCGTGTTACAATTGCTAGGCAGTCTATATATATATATATAAAGAATAATATCATCAAGGGATGTTGATTTATACTATTTTTATTGAAAAATGTAGGCTACTTGCTACAGGCAGAGAGGGCAAAAGAATTAAATCAAAGCACACAACATTTTAAAGTGCCGATCGGAATAAAAAAATGCCTATTCTAAGGAATCCTAGGCTAAGGAAATAAAACAATACAAACTACTGTACAAACAAACAGTTGTACTACTGTACAAACAAACTGATTAATTGTGACCGGAGACAATTTTAATTTTTGGTCCTCATAATTTTTTTCCGGTCAATGACCGGTAATTACAGGACAACGGAAACTCAGCTACTGCTGCAGGTAAAATGACCTATAATGCTTGCATAGAGTGTTTGTTAATGTCAGGACTAATACCACAGGCCCCCAGTCTGTGAGTATCTGGGTCAATAAATTGATTACCCACCGAGAGGACTTCTTCCTGGCTCTTGGCTTTGGAATGTCGGGTGTGCATGGGACGGCACTGTCACCTATCCACTGCAGCAGAGGAGATTCAGTCCCTTTCCGTTTCACATCCTGGGTGAGACATGAGCCAAAAGTTGAAGAATTTCTTTCAAAATATGAACTGAACAAACTGAAAACCTAAAAAAAAAAAATGGACAGAACTAAGACAACAAGAAACAACTCACCTTTGGAGCAATACGGTTGACAATATCTGATATTTCCACAACTCTGGTGTTCCTGAGCCCCGACCCTGAAAACAGATTGAAACAAATACTTATTATTTACTTACAACCCTAAAAACAATGTCAATTACACATGATAAATATGACCCAAGTTGTAATATCATGAATACTCTTCATTGAAACACATTAATTTATTTTTCGAAAAGCATTTATAACAGTAGATTTTTCAGTTTCTTATATCTGCATGGTAATGTAACAGCTAGTTGTATCTATGTATGGTTTCAATCCCCACACCTAAAGAGCAAGAAGCCTGTTCAGCAGGTGTGTCATTCATGTAGAAACTGTCATTCAGATGCGAAAGCCCATAAATAACAGTACATGAAAAGAAAACAGATGTGATTTCTGGGTTGAGTCTCGTGTCGTTTACCAGTACTAGCTGAAGTGGGCGATGTGGGATCCCAGAAAATGTCTTGTGTTGGTTCCACATCACTTGGAGAATCCCCGTTATTCAAGCCGGGGTATCTGCTGTAGCCTCTGCGCTTAGGGCTCTGCAAATCTGTGTATCAAACAGATATCAAGTGTTATATCATACCAGCTAAATCATCCACAGTCCCTGTGCTATGGTTACAGTTATTTTTTTGCTTTTAACTTCAATATTATACATGATTAGACTGGTAGTGTCCTACTAGTGTAACATGATTATGTAAAGGCTTTTAAGAGGCTTTTCAATGCTGACAGGAATGCAGATCTAGCATACACACTTACTTAGTAGTGTTTTGGCATTAAACTGGTCAAATTGAAAGCTTCTGGTAATCAGCACATAATGTCAACTTCTAGCAGCTACAGTAACGTTACACACAAAAACATAACAACATCGAATGAGATTCCTAACATTGTTTTACAAGTTTAGGCATTACATACATGTAAGCACTCTAGTAATCCTAAAACAATCTCACTTGAGTTGTTTTTCTCAACATAATCTTTCTCACAACGTCATGTGGAGCAATATTGTCAAGTATTCACTAATGCATTAGATTACATTTAGCTGACGCTTTTAGCCAAAGCGACTTACAATTGCTATATATATATATAGTGTGTGTGTGTGTGTGTGTGTGTGTGTGTGTGTGTGTGTGTGTGTGTGTGTGTGTCAGAGGTCGCACGCCTCTGTGGTTTCTAAAAGTTAGTGTGATTGAGTTAAAGTAAGAAGTCAGCTAGCATGTTGTCACTCTGTTTGATCGCCTAATGGCCGCCGCCACTCCAAGTAACGTTATGCAGAACAGGGTTGTTGTTTCCAAACCATCGGTTTATTCCTTTGTATAGCTAGAAATCAGTCCGCAGCCTCACCTTTACACATCGTTGATGTTGATGTGCCAGACAGCTGCTGTCCTGTTTTCTTGTCTTGTATATTGTTGTTGGAAAGTTTGGAAACACCCCCCCACAGCTCAGTGAACTCAGGAGCAGCAACATGTGTCATCGGCTCTGACATCGTTCACTAAAACAGCAGCAACCTCTGCTGAACATTATTGTTTTAACTGCTTCTTGGTGGATGCTCCGTGGTTTAAGACAACGCTGCTGACACTTTATATTCACACTTTGTTAATGTTTTCGCAAACACGTTTGATGTGTTTTTTGCCTTCAGCTCATTCATTCGGAGCACGCCGCCATGTTGGCTGTAACGTCATCAAACTACGGATGCCGGGCAGTTTTTGTCGCAGTTCGCTCGACGGCGCCGCAAACGTTTTCGAGAGGCCTGTTTGACTGAGCTGTTGTAAGGTATGTACGGACATATGCGTGTCAGTATTTCACTTTCATGGTCCGTCATAAAAGCACAATATGAAGAAATATTAGCAGTGGTAGAAAGTATTAGCCAGTTGCTAAGTAGTCTAAATCAGTACTGTACTTGTGTACAATTCTGAGGTAATGTTAGCCTAATTGTGCTTCACTCGAATATTTGAATTTTATGCTAGGACACTTCATACCTTTACTTCGCTACATTTCATAGGGAAATACTATCATACTTTCATTCCACTATATTTATTTTGCAGATAGTTAGGCTTACAAGTTACTTTGTTTTGTTTTTAAACCTATTATGATCATATCAAATTCATTGTTACAGTTAATTAAACAAACAGTAAAACGATATATTGAATAAACCAGCTACATAAAATGGGTAAAATTAGCTCTCCGTCATTTAATATTATAGTGTGGTCTAGACCTGCTCTATGTGAAAAGCGCCCTGAGTTAACTTCTGGTATGATTTGACACCATAAATAAAAACAAAATTAAACATATCTGAATAGTTCTTCCCCAACTGAACATTAGTGGTTGCATTTTGATTTAGACAAGATTAAGTGAGACAACAATGAAGTAGGCATCCTCACACATTTTGTCAGTGTAGTTTTTATCTTATCTCTAAGAAATAAAAGTGATAATCCACTGAAATCTATTCAAGGACCTTGACAGTCACTGGACTTTACTTGTGTACCAGTGCTTCTGACTACAGAGCCCCGGTAAAAAAAAAAATCAAATCTGTCTCATCATGTTTACAGTTGCTGGAAACATCACTGCTGAAAAAACAATTATCACTACAGTTTTTCCATTTCAAAGATAGTTTCAACAGAACAGGGGCAGCGAAAGCTCCCAACCGGTGTGCTTTATCTGGGAACTTCATGAAATACAGACATTCAATCTGAGCCTGTATTACTCTTGGCTAGTTGCAAACAGCACATTAAATATTATGGCAGACAGCCGGGTACTTCCAAGTAGGTCTACCCGTATGTTCAGCCAGTAATTGTGCAGGCTTCATTGGGCCTGAAGCTTGTTTGTTTGTGGAAGCCTTGTTGTGAAGGTTGTTGTTTGTGTGGATTGCATGCACATTGTCAAATAAATCAATCACACTTTTCACAAATGTTTATTATGTGACTTAAACTAATTTGTAGGCACAATTCATATTACATGGTGTTTGGCAAAAAATGCCACAAAGGTCTGTTGAGGTTACCACAGTACTAAGGCTTTTACTGTCTGCAACTGGTTTCCCTTTATGAATATCAGACTGTGAGGATCAGCCTTCGCTGTGTCTTTGTCAACAGTCGGTATCCTTACAATAACAACCAGATAGAGCAGGTCAGATGAGTCAACATCTAATAGTCAGGATGTGGATGTGAGCATATGAGATAACGCAGCAGCATAATAGTTCTTTAGTTCTTATTTTCTCTTACTGTCAGACATTGGAAGTCCACAATGTTATCATTCTATCACCGACAAAGTCTGATGTGTTGTATTTTTGTAAACATATTTGAATGTTGCCAATACACCAAAACCAAGAAAATAATAAGTCTGAATGGAACATATGGGAGGAAACTGGCCTCATCTGCCTCACAGTTTCAAGCACAAGAATTTAATTTGCATTTGTTATAATTCAACTTAGTGTCCCATCTTGTTCTCAGTCATTCAAATATGCAGAATACCAGCACATAATGTCAGCTTTTGGCTTTCTTCAATCCAAACAAGTTTTTTTTAGTTTAGAGACCCCCTTAATACATGCTTGAATATATGTAGAAAAAAAATACTTGGAATGATAGTTTGTTTTTTCCCGCAAAAAAGTATAAAAGTGTTCCGCCTGGACCGAAGATGTCTCCTCCTTCACTCCAAAAAGTTAATTCTCTAGAGTATGAGCGGTGGAGGCTTTAAGTTTCCATATCACACTTATGTGCAAGTTGCATATTTGACCATAATTGGCTTCCAAGCTAGCTTCTAAAATGTTTAATGTCACAAATCATATTTGTATGTACGTATCTTAAACTCAGATTTAAGTTGAGCACAGAGAAACTTTCCCCTTACATCAGACGAATGTGAAAGCAGCCTTGTAGTATCAAACTGTGCACATACATCACTCTGCACAGCGACAGTCACCAAACGGCACATTTTTGAGTGGAGGAGGACTTTAAACCGCAGGCACCAGATACGCTCTCAGTGGTAACAGTCAAATGTCAGCGTCTTAACTGTTGCTCACTGAGGTACATATAGGTGAGAATACTTTCATAACCAATCTAAAGTGATAACTTTAGAGCCTTAAGATCAAAGGTCAAAGAAACTATTAATACAATGCACTTAGGGTAAGTATGTTAGCAAGGCTTTTTTGAGCCAAGGTGGCTGATGGGTCAGCAGCTTATCTTTTGTTTATAGGAGTGAACACTAGTGCCAAAATCTTAGACTTAAATAAATTGACACTTCTAATTAAAAGACATTTATCAAACATGACGTCCAGTTCTGAGAAGTTTGAACACAGTCTCTGTCTCCAGACTATTTTTCTGGCCTCTTAGACTTGTTTTTAATTCAACCTGGACTGGTCTGTTATTGTGACTTTTCCAGCCTAGCGGAAAATCGTAGACATTTCTTTTCTACACTACGTCCAACTTTGTGTGTTTTGTCTCCAGTACTAAATTGTTAGGGATTACGTTTATATGTGTGTGTGTGTGTGTGTGTGTGTGTGTGTGTTTTTTTTAAACATCTGTGTTTCGAGTAGTTAAATATTAAACAATTTTTTTCAGAGCTGATGCCGATAGATATACATCTATGCTTAAGAAGCTTCTCATATGTTAGTTTTAATTTGGACAAAAACCTTTTAACTGTTTTTATTGCCTATTTTGGTCTTCTCTCAGAATCATAAGACTCTAAAACTTAGTAATGTCATTCCTTTAAACCATATTTGGCATTTCACTGCGTGAACGTTCAAAAATGTAGCTTTTTGCATGCACACGTCTTAGTCAAGTGAATAATTGGTTCAGTGGTAACAGGTTTGTGACATGTGAGTTGATGATTCCAAATAAATCCTTGTGTTGTTGAAACTAGTCCATGTTTCCACCGCCATGATCCTCTTATCTGTGAAAGCTGAGGAAAGGAGTTACATGAGTAATGTTGCTGTTATATATTTAACCATGTCACACACAAACTCTCACAAACACACACACACACACACACACACACACACACACACACACACACACACACACACACAGTATTCAGAGTTTCCACTAAACACACTGTATGACTCCTTTGATCAAAAATGTGACATTTGGTTAAATTCTTTTTGAAAAGTTAGCCTCTTTTTTCTGAAAGGATACAGAGATCAAGGTGGTCAGGAGGAGCAAGAGTACAGTAAAGGAGTTTGAATTTAATCAATCGGCTATTGTGCATTTTACTGTTTTTGCATGAATGTGATGGGTTTAGTCCTGATTTTATTTCATTCTCATGTGACGCAAAAATAATTTACCATCTTCCTGCATTGAGAATTTTTGGGATGTTAACGTCAAATCAATTAGGAACAAATATTCTAAATGTAAAATAACTGAAGACTTGGTATTCTTCAACACATTTCTTACATTCTGCAGAGCAATTTCCAGAATAAAGCACTAGATGGTGCTTGTATACCTCCTTGTTATTGTGTGTGTGTGTGTGTGTGTGTGTGTGTGTGTGTGTGTGTGTGTGTGTGTGTGTGTGTGTGTATGAGAGAGAGAGAGAGAGAGAGATACAGTGAGATACAGTAAGTAAAGCCAGTGTAGACTGGATACAGAGAGACTACAAAGAAAAAATTACAGAGGTGCTGTGCTGCTGGAATAGTATTTTTTGTAATGGACAACACCACACGCACGCACACACACACACACACACACACACACACACACATACACACACCCAAGCTGCAGTGAATTACTATGCTTGATTATACTTGATTCTGCTTTGATTGTTTTCATTTGGAAGCAGTTTATCAATATAGAGAATTGGGGAAGCCAATCAACTATGTTTCTTTGATTGAACGCCAGAAACTGTTACGAACAGATGACCTGTAGTCGGAGACTCCACTTCCCTAGTTAAAGCATATTTCTTGTTTCCTTAAAAACATCAGCAGATATTTAGCCACCGCTTAATACGATAAACGCATGGGAGTCGAGGGCAACTGCAATGTGTAATCTCTCGGGCAAACTCATTCTCAATTTGTGAAACAAAAGCATTGTTTTTGCATGGAAGAAATATGAAGAAAACCATTCAGGTGCCCCAGATCCTCCAAGTCGATTTTTTTGTTCATCATTAAAAAACAAACCGTATGTCATATGTTCACCATACAGCAAATATAATATGATATAAAAACGTTTTAGTGTGCCATAGTAGTTTGTAATAGTAGTAGTAAAATGCTAATTCATCATCGGCTTTCCCACCCTGAGTTGAATTCTAGAGAACATATTCAAATTGTTATATACTTTTTAAAATGAATCAATTGATTGTTCAATCTATAAAATGTCAAAACATGTATAGAAAATTGCCCCAAAGCCCAAAGTAACATCGTCTATTTCAAAGATATTGAATGTACAGGGATATAAAACAGAAAAAAACTGCAATTCCTCACAGAACTAGTACATATTTGCATTTTTGCTAGATGAATGACTTAATCAACTGAATCAATTCATTGACAAATCATTTAAGCAGTGCCGTCTTTAAAAAAATAAATATATATATATATTTCATTGATTCATCAATTTCTTTCCTTAGATAAACATGTCAGCTGTGATGCCATACACACACACAGACAGACGGCCCATTTAGGCCTATAGGCCATTGTCATGTTAGTGGTGTAGCTGTCAATGTTAAACAGGTTAAGTGGAACCGCCAGTATGGATGTTACAGCGATCTAATCAACAGTTAGATACGTTTCATGCATCATTTTAATGCATTCAGCTAATCTTGTGGGTATCCCCATTGCTCTGTCAAGCGAGCTGTGTCATATCACGCTGCCACGCAAATCCACGCCTGGGGAGCGCCGTCTCCTGCCCGTCTAAAAGTCACTGTAACACCCTCTGTCACACTGAATGTTAACATTTCTCAGAAGTGATAGTTAGACCACAGAATAAAGGGCATGGATGTGTCAGCCTGAATTTGAAAATGAGGCATCAGCCCTCCATTGCCTTGTGTTTTTACCCGCTCTGTGATTCCTCGTCCTGCGAGCCTTTTGCGAGCCGTGGCAGAAAAAAAAAAAGTTGCCAAAGGCTGCACAGGGAGGCGAGAGAAAGAACAGTTTAGCCCGGATTCTCCAAGCTAGCTTGATTCTTTCCCAGAAGCCTGTCTCTTCACCTAACTACCTACCGCCTTCTTCTATTTATCGGTTACGCCTGGGTTGTTTAGAAGCAATTAAGGAGCTAATTGTGGAGATTTCTGAGGACTGGGTATTATAGTAAAAAAGTAAAGAGCTAATGGCTAATTGCCCAAGCAGCTGCTAGTGTTTATGAAGGAGGAGTGAACATGCCAGGGGATCTACCAGGCGTAGACAGCAATGAGGACAAGGAGGTGTGTGTGTGTGTGTGTGTGTGTGTGTGTGTGGGGTAAGGGGGCCTCATCATTGCTGTGGATCCCAGGGATGGCTCACACTGGGCAGATGCCAGGTGAGTGAGACAAGCTGGAGAATATAAAGCTCAACTCAGAATAGTGTCTGCATAAATAATAATCACCTCTGACAGCCTCTGGTGCTGCATCTCCAAGGAATCCATGTTGTCTTCCATGTTTGTATGTGAAGAGTATATCCCAATGTTTATACCACCCTCCGTCTACTCCCCCATTCTCCCTCACTCCCCCCACCCATTCTACCAGACCCCCCTTTGGGCTAGCAGTGCCTCGTGGATGACAGTTAGCATGTGGCAGAGCTCTCTGAAGTGGAAGGGATCCAGGATGCTGGGTTTCTGTGCCAGCTTCACCAAGCTGGGATTTCACCCATCTCACAGTGTCTGCCAATGGCTGGGGCTGTGAATGAAAGCATTTGAAACAATGCCTGGTTCTGCAGTGTCAGATCAGTGGGCTTCAGCAGTGGTTAGATGTGGTCTAAGGTGGTTTGGCATCCATTTGAAAGAATCCTAGCAGCCCTTTTTGGTCACATGGGGTGAAAAGGAAGTGCTTAAAGGGCTTTCAACCAGTAGTGGATGGTAGAGATGAAGAGGAGAAAGAGGAGAACATCAAAGCAGGACAGCTGTGGTCTTATTTTGTTTTAGCTTTCTGTAGCGTTAGTTTGCTGGCCAACATGACTGGTGTGAGTTCATGAATTCTGAACAAGTCAAACATTTGCTTAACATGTATCCCAGTTCCCAGTTGTTTTGAATGTCCAGCACCATGAGGAACAGGGAACACCATTTTTAAGACTGAAAAAGGAGCTTGATTTGTCACAGTAGAATTATGTTGACCTCAGATATTCAGGAAAACCTTAATGTGCTGCTCTACCCACCAGGTATGCATCTTTTTTGGGGGAAAACTCCTGTGGAAGAGTCAAACTTCAAGAAAAATTGAATGAAAATGATATCAACAATACCACCCAAACTATTTGATTGACAGATGATCTATAGGGAGTACTATGCAGGAGGCAATGATTAGCTTAGCAACAAAAATGGGAAGAAAAAGAATCTCAGAGTTAAGCAATACCTTTATTTTAACATGTTCATCCATTTCATTAGGCTAACCTCCAAAACGTAATGTCTGTAATGAAATAACATAATTTTAGTATATCCAATTAACCTCTGTCTCGACCCCCTTAGGGCTTCACTTAACATAGATTCAACTAAGGTTGTCTTGACTGCAGCTCTGCTTTAGGTGTTACAGATTAGGTACAAGGCCCTACTGTTGTGATCTCCATAGTCACAATTTATGGGCAAACCTGCAACATACTGCATTATGGTAAACTCTTATATGTACTGGGAGACGTGTAAAGGAGACACCAAAGAGGAAGCCATTTTGCAGAATTAAGACGCTGCAGCAGTCGTGGAGGAAGGCGAAAGCAAGAGAGCGCAGAGGGGCGGTGTGTCTGCGTACAGCACTCTGTAGCAGCAGCCTACTTTGACTGCTCATTTATTCTGTTTATAATAGCAAAGCCGATGATAAATGTCCCGCAGAGTGCACATGTGCTAAAATATTCATCAATTGGAGGCCCCCTAATTTGCAGAGGAGGAAAACCAATAAATTCAGATGTGAGCGGCAGTCATGTTATATTTATATGAATATGCAAGACCATGGGTGGGACATTAAGATTAATCTGGCATGTATGCGCTTTTAACCATTTCTAATGTTCTCGTGTTAGACGTAGATGTGTGAGAGGAAGGTGAGAAACAAAGTGGGCTATGCTTTCACAAAGGACCTTGATGGAAATGCACCCACTATTTCCCTAATGATGTTTCTGAGTTTTCATGATTAATGTCAAGCTGCAAAAAAAATCAGAACTTAATATGCATGGTGCTCTGATTAAAGGAAAAGTGCGGAGACTGCTCTTTCCCTTCATTGTGATTTTCAAACATATATAATAACATTGAAACTGCCCCTCAGCATTTTGGTTGTGGTGAAATTTGACTTGTCATTATCATGGCATCAACTTGTTTCTTTCCCCTCCCAAACCACATGGTTTAAAATCCTTCTTGATTAATCCGTTTTCTTCAGAGCAGCTTTTTTTTCCTTGCACTGCCTTTTTTTGCAGGTTTCTCTAATTTTCCTCCCTTTCTTCCGCTGTGTTTTCTGTCCTTGTCTTTCTTTCCCACTGGATTCTGTCATGCTCTCTCCCACTCTTTTCTTCTCTCTCTGTTTTTCTCCATGTGTGTTTTTCTCACCCTTTCTGCTCAGGTGTGTGGGGGCCTGGAGGAGGAGGAGGAGGAGGAGGAGGAGGAAGAGGAGGGGGGTTTCTACAGTAATATACCCTCAGAGCCACTCTCCTGGGGTAAGGATGACAGGAAGTCAGCCAGATGGCACAGAGCAGGTCTGCAGCATGTGACCTCCTCTCTGGAGAGGCAGGAAGCAAGGAGGAGAGGAGGGCGGAGCGAAGAGGAGGAGGAGGAGGAGGAGAAGGGGGAGTGAGATTAAAGAACGGAGGTGAAGAGATGGAAGAAAGATGAGAGGAGGGGAGCCGACTGAGCCACTAATATATCAGTGTTAGCGTTTGTTCCACTAGTAAGATCAGGAGCTTTAAGATTGTGATTTATGGTATAATATATTTTTCTAAAGGCCAAAGTCAAACCCATTTTTATATAAATAAATTTGCACTGTTCTGCTTTATGTCTCTGAATGATATAGCACAGTGATTCAGCCAGTTCATTAAAGCATTTACATTGGCTTTTCTGAACATCCAATGTTGGGTGGGTCTTCCTGTGGAAAAATATGTTTCTGGTGAGCAGTGATAAAATAGAAAAAGTGAAAATGAAAATATTGAAACTCTAAATTGTTCTTACTTTCATAAAACCCCATCCTGGTGCTGTAAATGCTCAATAGTGCACCAAATATGTATTAATCCGTGATTGAAAATAGTCCCCAACAAAAGCACCGTTTACTCTTGTTTTATAACAGCGCACAGCTGTTTTAAGAAAATGATTTCCTTTTCTAAAAACATGTCGGAGAAAACATCAGCTAACACAGATGGGTAGATTTATTTCTGCTTCCACTGCAAGAGAGACATAGGAAACCACTATACTGTAACTCAAAACATCAAAAGCTAATTTGCATCTCCTGCTACATGTCCCATTCTCCAAATTCAATCCTGTACAGGGTCTGTATACAGTAAAACTCCCAGTATGGTGACCTGGAAAAGACACAACTTCATTTCATCCAGCTGGAAGTCACATCACAAGTTAACAGTTCCAATTTGGTATTGACATCCTCAGTGTAAGGGGGGGGGGTGGGAATAAATTGACAAATTTCTCCACTTATTATTATTATTATTAACATTCCCATGCTCGCACAGATTTGCTCATCACATTGCACAAACTTCCATTTCATGCACAACTCCCCGTCTGCCCCAAACCAACCCCCCTCCCGCCCCCCCTTCCCTCTGCTCCCCTCCTGCCCGGGGTTGCCTTTGATCTAAATTTGGCCTCAGTAGAAATCTTGTACACAGTCATTTTCATATGGAGGCTTTGAACACGCTGATGGAGGGCCGTCGCTGCAGCGCTCACTTTTATCCTCGGAGCCCTTTTCCCTCGGAACCCGGTGAGCATATGGCGAACACCCCTCACCAGAGTTTCCTACAACAGGAGGGACCGCCCACTCTTAAGATCTCCTTCCATCACTCTGGGTTTAGAGATGTTGGAAATTAGTTACACTGTTGTAGCTATGACAGCGACGCTTACGAGGCAAAGTTTATTTTTATCGACTCAATTGGCTTTTAAATATCTGAGTGTCAGCGAAACAGAAAAATGAGCAACATAAAGATAAAAGCGGTAAATTGATATCTTGATCTCACTTTTTTCTGAACCAGGTTCTATGTATGCAGTTGTCCAACTTAACAACCAGATGACACACACGTTCAGATATTATATATTGCCATATTAGATATCTTTAATATTCGGTTGGAAAACTGGATTTGCCCCATCAGATTTTTTTCATTTCTGCGAGTGTGTTCTGGGACATGAAGATCACCTTTCTCGCTCTGGTCTTTCACTTTGCTGAAACAGAAACCTGCCCATTGTTTGCTAACAGAGAGCTACAGTCTTTTGGTCTCCTCATCTCCAACTGAGGAGTTGTCATCTGCTGCCAAAATGTCCATCAAGAGACAATGACCAAAGCAGATCCTCTGTATCAGAAGCTTTTCGTCAAAGAAAATACTGAATGAATACCTTTTGAAAACCAACATTCCCTTGATGCTGGCAGAGCTTGAGTCTGAGAGTTGTGTTTCCCCTGTGAAGGCTTGTGTAAACAGGACACAGATTTGACAGTTACGACTCGCCACAAAGCAGTTAATAAAATTCCATGGCCTCATCGCGAGAAAAAACCAAACTCAAATAAGTAAAAAAAAACAACATGATTTTCATTTCTCTGCAGGTACGACTTTTATAAATGCTGTCAACACTGCTGGGCTGAAATAAACAAATAGGAATGATTTTACTGTACATTCCCCTCCAATGAACAGAATGAACTATTGAAATAAAAATAAACTTTTAATTACAATCAAAACCTAATTAGAACTGTCTAGACGGCCATTCTATTTACTTGGTTTTTGGGGATAAAGATTTTAATCTTTCCATTTGTAAATCCTTTCCGTGTGAGGGCTGTTACACTGTATGTCTATGAACAAAAATACATGTGTACTCCGGAAGGGATAAAGCATTTATCTCATTACCATTTCTTAAGTGTTTACAGCCATTGTCTTCCCTAACAGTGCAAACACCAAACTGTACATGTAAAAGTGCTGCCGGGGTTGTTTTCATGCTTTTATCTTAAATACATTCTTTCCAGATTGTTCAGCCCTAGAAACTGGTAATTACCATATATTATCACCTCCACAAGCTCCACCACTAGGGTTGCCATGTTTGAGGTAATTATATCACTCCCAAGTTGTCTGTATAATCACTTAACAGAAGAAGCAGCCCTGCATTTGTGGGAGCTTTGACACAAACTGAGAAATGTTTCAAATATTTCCCATTTAAGCCTGGGGGATAAACAGATGACTATAGTTTAAATTCACAGGAATACGCAAGCTGCTGGTTGGGCATTATTGCATTGATCGTTTTTTGTCAGCCTGGTCCGAAGAAGTTTATGACATGATCCATAAACAAAATAAGACCACCGCCAAAGGATTGTATGGAGAAGACATGCAGAAACAGTTACCAGCAGTTAGTTATCAAAAGTAATCGTGTGAGGATGTTTACCTTCAAACCGAATTTCAATTTATAAATTCCCTGCTATGGGAAAAGTGGAATTTTCAGCTAACATCAGAAACATGACCTAAAACCTTCACATGACAAACATGAGAAATATATGGTGCCCAAGTGTTCCAATATCTATTCTAATTGGTGATTTATTATTTTTATTGTTTCATGTTTTTTCATCTATTTAATCATATTCACTGTCGCTGCGATGGCTTATCTCAAAACCTTTGGTTAGAGAGTTAGAGCATTTTAACATCATGGGAAGAATATATTCACATTTTAAATATGATGTTTAGGCAACAAATATTTGTCATTATGAGTTTTGGAATGAAACTCTGAATGGAATGAATCTATTCTTATAACTTAACCTCTCCCTTACCCTGGGGCCATTTGAGGGTTTTTAGATTGTAAACAGCACAACCATGTTGAGACACATCAGTCTCTTTCCGTGCACCACAGACACCATTATCATTCCAACGCTTATTTCAGCAGACTGTGATATTGTGCTGCATTTCCGTGTTTGGTGTTGTCTGGTTCCATCGCGCCAGCTGTTGGGTTATTTATAACTGTGGTTGCTGATCTAAATGAGCTAGTAATTAGGCAGCAATGCTTTTGAGGAGACATCCGTTCCTTCCCATCCATCCATCCACCCATTCATTCATCCATCCATCCCTCCCTCCCTCTCTTCTTCTCGCCATCCCTCTCTTCTGCCCTTGTTCTCCCTGCTGTCCTCAAACACACCAGGAGACAAGCGGGAGATAAAGGGGAGACTTGACTTTACTGAATAATTGAACGGGTTTTTACAAGTGAAACAGCTCGCTATCTGACCCCATAAAGGCAACACACAGGGCCCTATCAGAGATACACACATGCGTGTGCACACAAATGCACAGCAGGTGTCATCAAGTTAAAGGCAGAGCCTAAAAAAGCCAGACAGTTTTTAATTGGCTGCAGCCAGCAGCATCACCTACTGTCAGCACGCTCCTGACACCCTGAACCTCTCTGAAGAGAACGACAAAACCAAGCTACTGTTGTGGCTCCAACAGACACCAGAGTTTGTATGTTTTCCCTTAGCCTGAACAGCCCCCTCCCCCCCTCCCCCACTGTCATTACAAAAGAAGGCAGAAACATGCCTGTAAGCCGGGTCCCCCCCTCCCCGGTGATCACCCCTTTACCTCATGCTAATTTCCAACTTTCAAAGCTTGTAAACTTTATCTAATTATACGCAAGTCGATAGACTCCCTTGCCCAGATTTTTGGCAGGTTGCGGTGTTAATTTATGAAAAACAAATCTGAAATATGCAGATGTCTTTTGTTTGAAGCAGCTGTTTGGTCCTGTTGCCAGGTTTCAATCAAGCAGTCTCTGGGGATGCCCGCGTGTGCGATCTGTGGCCAAGGCCCCCTGTTTGATGTCTGACAGGGACGGAGGGACAGGGCTTAAGTGCGGATGCTCACCCACAGCCAATCCACAATTACTGTACAGGATGTGCATGTGTGTATGTGTGCTTTTACTGCTGTTGTTTATTTGTTGTTTTTAAAATGACATAATATTGCAAAGGATTGATGAATAATGAGCTGTAAAACTTTATAATACATTTTCTTGAAATGTATCATGAAATAAACAATAGGATGATTCTTTCCTCAAGAATGGGTGCTATTTGGTGAAAAAAGGTGTTAGTGAAATATGACTTCTGTAGTCCTATGCAAGCGAGTGAATTTCAGGCTAAATTGGAGGCTTGTATATCCTTTGAAATCACATATTTCTCATTTTGACCTTCTTTAATACAAACTGGTTTTCCTTGTCGACTCTCACAGTTCTTCCTTGCCTCATAGGATCCAGCAAAGCAGATAACAGCTGATTCCGTTTTCTTGCAAAATACAAGAAGTGAACTCTGTAACAAACTCTTATATGAACTTTGATCTATTTTACAATTTGAATTAAAGGATGCGTCACAAGGCTGAAGAAACACACACACACACACACAGAAAAAGTTTTAACCGTCGGGATGCCAAGGCGTATTTGCATCGACCGTGTTCTGACAAACGCTGTCAGCCACATTCATTGCTAATTTATGGCGCTCATTAAATGACGCGGAACTCACAAAAAATCGCAGCAATTATCATTTATCTTGATATATTATTTACTAGGGATCATTTTCCTGCCTGGTTGGGGACTGGGGTGAGAGAGACAGAGGGGAGGAGGTATGAGAGGAGGTGGGGGGGTGTGTGAGGGAGGGAGGACCACAGGGGGTTAGAGACAGCTGGCACGAGAGAGACAGGGAGAGAAGGAGAGATGGAAGACAAGAAAGAGACAATGTGATGAGCGTGTTTGAAATGATAAGGATCTTTATGACAAGTATTTATTTAAGGCTGCACAAGGCATGCTTTGGTATAAAAATATATAAAGTGTGGCTACAGCAGAAAAGAGAGTCCCACACTCCTTTTTGAGGCCAGTTGTGCAAATTAATTTTCTTAGTTACTGCTAAGAAAGCACACGATCAAAACACAAAAGTGCCTCCTAAACAGCAGCAAGTGAAAACTTCACCCAGGGAAAACTGGACTCAACATATTATACAGTATACTAAGGATTTGTATACTTAGAACAGGTATAATAAGCGATTGAATACGTGTGATTATAGAACCAGTCTTGTTTAGAGCAGGGGTCTTCAATGTTTTCTAGGCCAAGGACCCCTTAGCTGAAGGAGAGATAGAGTAGGGACCCCCATATATTGTATGAAATTAAGTTGCACGTTAACTGGGCCGGATAGATGAAAATTAATAGATATATATATTATTTATACATCATGGTTTAATGTTAAACATACATTTGGAAGGCACAGTGAATCCTTAAGCTTACCTCTATGGCTATCATAGTGGCTACTTTACCCATAGTACGCTTATCTTCAATGTGTAAATTAAATGTTTTTTTTTCACAAAAAGGCCAAATTATTTTTCCTAATAACTAATAAATAAATAAATAATAAAATAACTTTTAAAAACATTTTAGACAGGATTTGGCGGCCCCCCTACACTTACTCTGAGGACCCCCTAGGGGTCACAGACCCCCTGTTGAATGTCTCTGGTTTAGACCTCTAAACAATCCTCTTATTGACGTAACTTAGCCAACGTCTAATCAATATATAGAGGACATGACATTTGGAATATGTACGATAAGAGATGTAGAGAAAAGAATGTGACTGGTCAGTTTAACATGCTTTGTTTGATCATAATTAAGTCTTTTAAGGTGCACTGTCCTGTATAGCTTTCCACAGACATAATTACAAAATCTCATGCCAGCGATATATATGTATATTGCTATGTTTATTATTTTAATGTCAATAATTTATTACCACATTCATTTTGACATCAAGACAAGCCAAGACTGTCACTAAAAAGGCTGGCAGCCTATGGCCTTTACGCTACAATTAATGTTAAACTGTGTTTGATCTGGAGGCAAATCTGCTGGGTTACTTTTCAACAAAATCAGGTAGAGTTCTTCCAGAGTAAACAGAGCCAAGGCTTTCAGAGTCTCATTCAGTGTCTTCTGTATGATTAAAGACAAACAAACACATGCAACCACAACTCCAACGAGTGGAGACATCCTCCTTTCAACTAGGAAATGGCCTTAATTAAAAAAAAAACATAAACAACACCACTGGTGTGGTATAGAGGCATCCAGCTGTCTTGAATAATGGTCTTATCTGTTTGTTTTATATAACTGATACCTATGCAGTATATGTTTCAGAAGTTACTATAGCTATTAATCACTGTCAGAGACTATACTTAACGACACAATCTGTTATGTTGTAAGCAGCATGTATTTCTATATTTCCACATTTTATGGAAAACGAGAATAGAGCAAGTCTTTAGAGGCTAATTTCAGAAGAACTTCTCTGAAATTGTTGATGGCAAAAGTTTTTATGACAACACGCACACAGCCAGATATTGTGCTGGGTATGTCTCTGATGTCCTGATATGTTTTTCTTTCTGCTCCTCATTACACCAGAGCTGGCTGTTAGTCATAACAATGTCACTTTAATTAACATTATGAATATTTTGCATCTACCGCCTTGTTTTCTTTCTCAACACCCTTTACATTTTTCACTCTCTCTTTCTCTTTTTGTTCTCTCCATCTCCACATCCACCTAATCACCTTCTCTCAGCCAGTGTCTCTGTCTTTCTTTTCATCCCTTTCTCTCAAGGTCTGTTTATTTATTGCCTACATCTCATCTTCTACTTCCTTTGCATTTCCTTTTTTCACTTGTTCTCCCCCTCTCCTGTTCTCTGTCTTCTTTTCTGCTCCACCCTTTCTTTCTTTCTTTCTTTCTTTCTTTCTTTCTCTCTCTGATCTCCAAGTTTTCCCCCTTTTGTGGCTCGGTGACAGATGCCTAATTGAATGATGAATGGCCCTTTATTATGCTCTAATTGAACTGCAGGCTCCTTGATTGGCCGGCGCTTGTGCGGCTGGGCTCTTCTGATTGGTTGGACAGATTGTGTCGAGGGTTCAGGGGTGGTGTGCTGGTTGGATGAGTGCGAGTGGCGGCTGGCAGGAGTGGCAGCCCTACTCTCCATCTGTCTCCTCACCTCACTCATTTACACACACACACACACACACACACACACACACACACACACACACTTACACAAACACAAACACACTGTTACTAGTGATGAGCAACCTACCCCCCATCACCCCAGCCTTTCTTCTCACCTCTCACACAAGGGAATGATGTGGGTGTTACAGAGTGCACATGCGCCTGTGAATCTTAATAAATTATGCAAATGCCTACTGTTGAAGGACCAACTATTAATTAGAAGCATTTTTGGTATTTTTTTTCTCATCACTGTCACTTTGCCCTTGTGTTCTTGTAGTTGTACTTTTGTCCAGCCTGATGTAACTTGACTCATCGCCCTCGCTTCAATCACCTCCACCTCCTGTTTCGCCTCCTCCACCCAAGCAATCTCACACATGCACTCAAACACACACATGCGTTTAATCTCACACATGAGCAAGGACACATACGTGCACTGAAACACATGCAACCCACGTCCGAACACGCATAGACACGTATTAAAGGCACAAACATAGAGACACACACTGGTGGGTGTCTTGGACCGGCCCTGACCTGACAAGCGGGCGATGAAGATTAATGCATCCTCTCTGAGTGACAGGCTGGGGAATTGAAGGGCAGAGGGCCTCGTTAATCAAGAACCTGACAGGTGCCATTCAGGCCCTCTGAACAACTGCAGCTCCCACCACCCACACACACACACACACACACACACACACACACACACACACACACACACACACACACACACACACACACACACACACACACCACTAAGAAACAAACATAAAGCCTCACTAAAGCAAACCTACACACATTCCTCACAATCTCAACCCTCACTCTCTTACATCCTTTTCCTACCGCATCCACTTTTCCAGTTGAGCAGGCCGGTGTTAAGCACAAGCAGACTTAATCATGCACTGCCAGAATTAAAAGTCATTCCTCAGAGCCAGGCTGCCGGCACGAAAATAAGAAAATCAATCGGGCGCTTGGCAGGGCTGCCCATACTCACCGACTACGGGTCTTTTCCATTCTCATTTGTAGGGGCCTTGGAGCTGAAGGGGCTCGAGCGGGGCCAGGGTTTATGATCATTCATTGTAATTTACCTATAACGCCTTGTCGCGGGATCATTACCGGCCAACACTTAATGATCAATTCCCTAATTCTCCCTGAATTTCTTCTTGCATTCAGGTCCAGAGGAGTAAGAGGGGAGGATGTACTGTATCTATATTATTTTTGTTTAAATGACCAGACTTAATAAAGATATTGTTTGAGCAGTGAGTAAGTGTTGTCATGTTTTTTCGGTGTGGCTAATAGCTAAATGCTATGGTTTCTAATTGATGTCACCTATTTTATTAGTGCAAAAGCACTACATTTAAATATTTTCAAGCTACTTGTATGGTGCATTTCATTTCTCATTGTAAGTGAACTGCCAGTGAGCAGCACAGGGAGTGGAAAATAATGAAGTTAACTAGGATAAGTGTGAAATATCTCTAAAAACTAATTTATGTTTTTGTCATAACCAGGGAACATTCTGCCTCAGTCTTGATAAGTGTTAAGTTGTAATAATGAGGAGGCAAATGTCATCATTTCTGGGCTCAGCAATAAAAACAAGACCTTATATTGTATCTCTTTACCTGCCTCACAATGCTCCAGTGAGCCTGCGTTCATTTCATTTTTGCAGTCTGTTTTTATTAGCTAATGGAACTTAATATTTCATGAGCTATTAATGGAAACCCAGCTTGTAATTAGTACTGTGTCAGAGAAATACGGGCATGTATCTTCATTAGGCATCAGAGCAAGTCTTTTCATCTTCATTACAACCACTCCGCATCATTTTTCACTCTCTTATTACGCCTTTGTTTTTGTTACCCGCTTTTCTCTGCGTGCTCGTTATGCAGTGGGATGGTGGTCGACGGCGACAGAGGCAGGAAGAAAAATATGGCCTTCTTTTACACATGTTGAGTAACAATCCTGGAAGGACGCTCTCGAATCTGGCCCCTAATCGTCACGAGGAGGGTCACCTTCTGTCTTTTTTCAAGTTTAGTGTGAATACATATTGATAACGGCGCCATTGCTTTACATGGATTAACAAAACTTATTGTGTCTTTCCTGGCAACAAAAAAAAGCCTGATAGAGATGATAAAGGTATTAAGCAAATTGTGTTCAGATCATTCAGCACATATCACACACTCCATCTCAACGACACAGCCTCATAGTTAATGACAGACAAGACCATTGACCTTTGGACCCTTTACTCACTGTAATAGTATTTGAAATGTCAAGCCCCCATGTAATAAACTATGTACGTATATGCCTGTAGATGGTGTTTTGACAGGACAACATACTTCAGGGAATGTAAAAGAGACATTTTCTTTAAAGCCTTTTGATTTTTTTGATGTGAAGTTCCATAATAGATGGCATTATCACTAATTTTAGGATTATTATTGAATACTCACCTGTAAGCTCTGCAGTGGTGGAAGATGTTTTCAGATCCTTTACTTATGAAAAGTACTAATACCACACTGTAAAAATACTAGTAAAAGTCCTGCATTGAAAATGTTACTTAAGTAAAAGTACGTAAAGACAATCAGGAAAATGTACTTAAAGTATTGAAAGTAAAACTACTCACTGGAGAAAAATCCTCACATTTTAAAAACTGGAAATGATCCAAACAGTTCTGTCAATGAAGAATTAAATATTTAATGGTCTAATTATTTCAGCTGTACTTTTAGGCCTATGTATTGTCGGCTAGATTCATTTATAATAAAACATCGTATTTTATAAACTACATGTGTTTTATGTGCAAACATCTTAATTTGTAAAGTAGCTAGCAACTAAAGCTGTCAGCTGAATGTAGTGGAGTAAAAAATACAATATTTCTCTCTGAAATGTAGCGGAGTAGAAGTAGAAAGTGGCATGAAAAGAAAAGACTCAAGGAAAGTACAAGTACCTGAAATTTGTACTTAAGTACATTACTTGAGTAAATGTACTTAGTTACATTCCACCACTGAAGCTCTGCATGAGCAACACATTACATAAACCATTTTCTATATTTTTAAATTGTCTATTTTTACTTTCCAGCAGCCAGGTGTGAATGTTAGGATTTATCGCCGCTCATATCTCGAAGAACACAAACGACAATTTCCAGCCAAAGGCCTCAAGGGCGCGCATCATTGTAAGGCAGCCATTGGCCTTTACCATGGCGATTCATGGGGCCTCCATTTCCAGTTGTATTATCTTAATTGTCCTGGCAAGTATGTTCAGCGGTTATATTATAAATTTATGGGCCCTCTTGCCACCCCATTAATCCAGCCGTTAAAACACTGTAACCAGTG
This sequence comes from Sander vitreus, assembly GCF_031162955.1. NCBI lineage: Eukaryota > Metazoa > Chordata > Actinopteri > Perciformes > Percidae > Sander > Sander vitreus. The sequence goes on from NC_135871.1 coordinate 24,711,920, forward strand.
GCTCAAACTCTCTGCGAGAGGAGCATAAACCTGTCCCAGGATCGCCTGTGGCTCACAAGGCAAGATAGTGCTCTGATAGAGGAAGGAGCAATTTTTATGCAGGTATCTTGTCATTGCTGAGACTTCAGTTGGAGTTAAATGATTACACATTGAAATAGAGGCAATATAGGAAAGGATAATTTCTACATTTCTACTGTCATGGCACTGGAGAAGTTATCATAATTCCTTATTGCTTATAAAGACTTGATGAATCTGTGAGGATGGCAACAAGATTATCCATGTACATTGCATATTGATTGAGGGATAATGTAGAGCAGGCTGCTTCTTTTATTTATTACAAAATATAGCAAAACAGAGTGATCTGGGTCTCACTGTGAAGTCGAGCAGAACTGCAAATAACAAATCTATCTAAACAACAGCAAAAAGTATGTGTTTAACGAATTAAAAGTGTTTGTTTATTCTTGACTTTGGGAACAGTTGAACTCAAGTTTAACACGTAATAGCTTTTTCCAGACTTTCAACCACATCTAAAAGCCATTCACATCAGACGTCAAAGGCCATCCTTGAACAGAGGCGGAGGTTATGACGACCGTCGACGACCACCTGCTATTACACGACTGAAGTTGACAATAACATGAAGACTGAGCTGATGAAGACTGAGATGCAGGTGAAAGCTCTGGGAAAAGCTAGTAAATACATCTTGAGCTGAGATTATTTTGTCAAACCAAATTAGAATGATATTTTAAACTAAATGAATTGCTTGTGGTAACAAATCATTAATGTGCTTTTGGCGGAAATAAACATAGGATTTTAGAATGCCTTCACTGTGTAATTGGTGAGACCTTGTTGTTTGAAGCCGTGGTTGCTTATGTTTAGAACTGGGAGAGACTGATGTCATATGCCACAGGTCAAAGGTCCAATGCCTGATCCAATTACAGGCTTGTCATATACTGCACATGATCCAGATGACTAGAAAGTCACCTGCTGTTATACAGAGAGTTGCTCGTCCTCTGAGGCTCATCCACAAATCAGTACAAGGAACAGCTGCTGTATTAGAAACAAAACTTAATCTAAAAACATTATTTACAAAAGAGAAGAATTCACCAAAAACATGTTAGTGATGGCGTATACATGAAAACAGTTTAATGTACTTATTATTACAATTGTTTTAAATACATGTTCTATGTTTACATTCTGCAGATAAAATCTTTTCATAAAATAGTGATTATTTGTGAATACAAAATATGAAAACACCTTTCGTGTGTGTGTGTGTGTGTGTGTGTGTGTGTGTAGAGGTCTGTGTGTGTACTAGCTATTTTGCCTCTATCCCTCTCCAACCTCTTCCCTTCTCTGGGCTGAAAACTGCACCAGCAGTAATTGCCTGACCTTTTATGGCAGTGAGATAGTCTCATTAAGCCTGATGGATAATGATGGCGCCTCTCCATGCTACGTGAACCTCTGTGATAATGAAACAACAGAACAGCACCGCTGCTCCACCGGGGGGTCACGGGAGAAGGCTGATAACCCAGAGAGAGCAGCTCGTTCTTGGCTAACGACAAGACCCAGAGCCCCCTGTGGTGTCACCCTTCTCCCGTACATCCACATGGGAGATGGCGGTGTCATGCTAATGTGCTGTTGCCGTCTCCATTTTCACATTCCTGGCTTTGATTTGAGACCTTGATATTCCTGTGGTTGGTGAATCTTCCCATTGAGGAAGATGAGTCAGTGGACAGTTAGGAAGTGAGGGAGTTTATATGCAAATTGAAGGCGAACACAGGTGTCATTTTGAGCTCATTTATTTCTATAGATAAGTCTACGTATGAAACAACTCAGTTGCAAAATAACTGGAGTAAGGGCAAAATGTTAAATTTTGGCTGAGCCAGCTTCAAATTAGCTGAGTTTATTATCAAACTCTATGTACTTAAAAGGATCCCAAAGGCGTTACTTTAGTGTGCCGTCCTGTTCTTGTGTGAACAAAAATAACACAGGAGAGTCAGGCAGATGTCGAGCACAGACTGTACAGTACATTCAGAGACAGTTCTGAGAATAGGTTTAATCAGCTAGTGTAACTAAAAACACCTGTGTTTGTGTACAGAGCTTTTAATGATTCACCCTCATTGTGACAGATTGTCTCCTCTCTATTTAAAGTCTGGGGAAGATGTTTTTCATTCTGTAAATGGCTGCACTGCTCTGACTGTACAGGGCGAGTTATTGCCTTCAGATAGATATCTACTTGGTTGCACACAAGTGTCTATTCTTGACCATTTTAAGCAGGACTAATTTCCTATGGATTCTGGGCAAATTAAGACTCTGTTTAAGGAACCGCTTCAATTTACCTCTTTTTTTGTCAGTAGATATCATTTTATTGTCACAATAGAAATAATTTTCTTTCTACTGGGGCGAGGGTGGTTCACTTTTTAGCCGACCTTGTTTTCGTGTAAGTTTTCTAAAACGCATTACTAAAGTCTAAGAGCAAAACAAAGACTGGCTTATCTCTTAAAATCAGTCCTAACACATATGTGTGTTAGGACAAAAACTTATAAAATTAGAACTATAATAAGAATAATACAGTTGTTCAGTATTCCAATTCTGCTCATGCAGCTCATGATACTCAGGTTTTCTCTCTGACATCAGATAAATGCAGACATTATGTTGTTGTTCTTTATGACTGTCTTGCGAAACTCATATCTCAATTATGAGAAACCTTAAAATGAAAGCAAGAATATGACAATATTTGTGGGATAATGATGTACTGTATATAAACCACATCTCTCATATCCTGTTGCTTTTTATTATCTTGATTGTTGGCTGTAATGCTGAAAGACATCTGTGTAAATGTGATCCAAGGCTGCATTAATAAATAACTTGAACATGACCTTAGCCAAGACATGAACTGGTATCCAGTTTACTTGTCACATATAACCTGGTTGAGAAATGTATAATGATATGTGGGAGCAAATATGTCATACTGCAAGGTCTGCATGTCTGACATTAACATAGGAATTATTACATTTGTGTTATTGAACAGATGTACACATTTATATACACAAAGGGCACGTGTGTTTTCATAAAGCCAGCATCTCAAACAGGGGTCACGCAATGTAGGTCAGAATGAATGAACAAAAGGTCCAGTTTGGGAAAGTGAAGCCACGTTTTCACGTTTCAAATTGTGTCAGAATTTGTGCATGTGTGCGTAAGAAGATCTGTGTGTTTATGAAATCATTTCCTGTCATTAGTGACCCAATGCTTTTTACAAAGCGTTTGAACAGGTCAGTGGATCCAAATGCAGATATTATTTGGGTTTGATAATGACTGTGTCAGATGATCACCGAAAATAGTGTAAAACCTGTATATTCACGCATTTTGAGTTTTTTTAGATCCGGTTTTGAAGGAAGTTACACAAGCGGTGTTGTGGAATTTGCTCAACTTGCAGTGTTAATATGAAAATGATCCAACTGGGCTCACAACAGAGATATTAGGAGAGGAGAAGAGAGTTGGGTGGATGGGTTGGGGGGGTCGACAAGGGGGCAGATGTCCCTGTCATGCAGCCAAAGCCAGCAGGGGGTGCTGACACCCTGATAACCATGTGTTAACTCTCTTCCTCCTCTTCCTCCTCCTCCTCCTCCTCCTCTCTGAATAGGCCCTTGGTCCACAGCTTGTCTTCTGGCTCTGGGAATCTGTGGATATTCAAGCTTGTTGGACAGTCGGAGTGTAACAGTGTTTAGTGTTGACACAGAGCATATCGCTAAATGATGCAAAACCACTCTGCATGAGGATTTTTCTTTTTTTTGTTTACAGTTTCACTTCTAATAATTTGTTTTCCACATGTACTAAATCAAATTGGAATAAATTAGGAAATAGAGCATCAGATCTCACAAATGTGAGTTTCATTAAGTTACTCTGTGATTTCTGTGTGATTTTCTTTTTTTAAATGTAAAAGGTGTGCGCTCATGTTCATCTGTGTAATTTGTTAAATGTCACGTCTCGCACTATCCTCTAGTCACGGTAACATTGGTTGTCGTCATATTTTCAATTATAATACAATAAGAAAGTGTGATGTTTCATGTATTGCACATATTGCATGTGGTAATAGGTTGAAATATCAGGTCACATATTCACTACTGAACGGTTTAATTAATTATGAAATAATAATTATTCATCTAAAATGCCCTAATTATTAAAACAATATTGCTGTTCCATCAATAATTTCCTAATTAACATTATAATTATTATAGAGTTGAGGCTTCAGATATTAAAACACTGCAGTCTGAATTATCATAACCAGGGAGTCATTCATGAAATGTAATAAGATATAACAAAAGATGTTTGTTGTTGTATATCACGACTATAGAAATCGATGAATAACATTTGAAGAAAAATAGAACATGCAGTGTATGATAAAAATCACTTAAAGCTTTATTTTTACATTTAATTATTACAGACTTCTGTGACAAAAAATACCCCTATATATAATTCCTAAAAGCAGATGTATCATAAACATTTAGATTTTTAATCTTTGTTTTAATTTCACTCTCTCTGAATTACTGAGAATTATGAATCTTCTTCTTTCTGCAGTAAATCTAAACTTCCTGTATTACATGTATACTGTAAATGGAGACACACTGTATTGATTATTATTATAATTTTGATTATTTTTTTGTTGACAGGTTTTGGTGATAGAGGTATGTTACATTCAAACAACCACACTGAGCCCTTTATACATATGCCTCTCATAATATATATTTATTTTAATAAGCTTTCATCCTTGAGTCTTTTCAGTATTTAAAAGCACCAACCTTCCAAATAAGCATGAATGAATGATCGTTTTATAATGGTTAGCTCATGTTGGTCACATCTCCTGTGTATTTGTATTAAGTGATGTATTATTGCAATAGTACACATCTGAATTAATTGTGTCTAATTTAAAGAGTGACTGCTGTGTTAGGTGACAGATGAGCTGCATTTCTTGTGATGAGTGAACTTTCCTTAGTCACACTGCTATGAGAGCTGTGTATATGAGGACAATCAATTAATCTTACTGCAATTATTACAAATCAGCAACAGGTTAACAAAATAAAATGGGATATCTTTACCCTCTGTTTACAAGGAATGCACTGAGGTGAAAGGAGAAGCATTGCTTTTTGAGTGCTATGCTTTTATTTCTCCATGACTGCCATCATGAGCATAAATTAAACAGACTTTAATGCGTTGGCGTGAAAAAAAAAAAGTGAGAACAAACTGAAATGCTTTCTTATTAAGCTTTGTGTTAAGTTAAATATCAACTATAAAAGTAAAGATTTTCTCTGCTACATATCCTCTGAGTCACAACACTTACAATCGTTCATGTAGTTTCCAGGATCATATCAAATCCTCAGAGTGAAATTTGCTCAGTGGTGTTTTAATGCCGCATCATGAGCTCTGCTGTAAGGCGCTGGGCTGTACACTGAGTGCTGTGTGTTACGTGCCAGCTGTGGGAGTGGGTGGGCAGGCGGAGCTCGAGCCAAGCCAGGCAGGCTGGAGTGGATCAGCTCTGTGATACTGCAACCCCCGGGGCCTCACGCCCCAGGGAGGGGTCACAAGTTCAACTCCCTCGTCTGCTGGTCACACAGGAACCCTGGGCCTCCCCTTTGTGTGTGTCTGTGTGTATGTGTGTGTGTGTGTGTGTGTGTGTGTGTGAGACTAGGTAGCGATAAAGCAAAAAATATTCTGAGATATCTAATACCAACAACACTTTTTACACATGATTAAAGACACAAATCTGTGATGTACAATCTTTTTTTTAATTTCTGTTTTATTTTATTTCAAATCACTTGCCTCAAGTCTCAGAGTCTCTGGTCCTGTTTGCGTTTCACATCATCTCCAATCTATTTCAACATAGCTGGGGTGCGTACATCATCGCTCTGTTGAAATAGCTGCGTTACAAATACCCCCTGGTTCCCCTCGGAGGACAGCATGTAAAACATATCAGGACCTCTGTATATGTATTCAGTCTCTCCTGAGGTGAACACAGCGGTGAAAAAGCCATGAGGCAGGCCTTTTTCAAACCGTTTCAGTGGACTGCCCGACGAGCGCTTGTGGGTTCAAGGTTGTCATCTGTCGCCGTCTCCCATACGCCTCCGCTGTTTGACTTTCACATGGAGGTGCTAAAAGGAGATTTAGAGCTCGTAATCCTTCTTTGGAAAGCATCCATTTGGGTAATTGTGATATCGTAACTTGAGAGAAACACAAAGGAGCTTGCGTTACAGGGGACTTTCTGATGCTAAACCACAGAATGAGGTTATGTGTTTCTCTCTGTTGCCTCTTGATTAACTGATAATGATTGATTCCAACTTGAAGCCTTGTCCTACAATAATGTGAAATGCACTACTGGACAAAGTAATTGCAACTTTTCTCCTGTAAACAATAAGCTACTTTTGTTTTCGTCAGTGGTCTGGTTCTTCTGTTAGCTGAAGAATATTAATTTGTGGTTTCTGCCTCCGTGGTCCAGTTATTTTGGATAAACTTTTCCTTTTTCAGCATTTTTATCTCTTTTCCTTATTTTCAACAACAAACAATATTTAAAATTCCATTTGTGCATGGTCATTTGATTGATAACTTTTGCTCTGATTTGGTACCACCCACCCACCTGGTACCAGATAACAACAAAATCTGAGAAACATTTTATTATAGTATCAATTTGTCAAATAGTATTTAAATATGTTTGACCTAGTTTTCTCTTTATACAGCAGCTTTAGTATCCTTGTATTATTGGTAGTGTTTTGAGCCTTGTATCAATATGGGCCGCTGCAGGGACCAGACAGCTCCAGCTATCCATTGCTCAGAACTGCGCCTCCTCTTACAGGAAGGAACATGCTTACCAGAGGCACCTCTGCAGTGATAGATATCCACAATACTTCACCGGCCAGACCTTTGCAAATAGAATACCCTGCTGTGCTAAAGAAAACAATGTGTTTCTGAGGAGCAAAATACAATCCATCACCAAGTCCGTTAGGACCGAGAAATGGGAGTGAAGGAGGAAATACAGGAGGCCGAAGAGTCGGGTGGGGGGTTATGGGGCTACCTGGTTTTCACATCAGAGAAGTTTGGGGAGGGGTAGAGGGGTTTGTGGCGTCTCAAAGGCCCACAAGCCATGAGGCCGGCACTGAAAGGACCAAGCCATTTGCACAGCTTCTCCTGTTGTTGAAACTCTAGCCAGGTTCAGCCACTACCACGTCAGAGCCAGCTTTAATCAATCATCGGCTGTGGCTGAGGTAAGAGGAGGCATTCTGGGAGATTCATTGTAGTCTTTAATTCAAGGCCTGATGTACACAAGGAAGGACTCTAGCTCAGCGTGATTAGTATGTGGCACTGGGGGATGTGGAGGTGTGTTTGTTTGAGGGTTAGAGAGCAGATAACTGGACATGTCTAATACATCAGAGTGATTTCAATCCAGGATGTGAGAAAATTAAATATATACTTATCAAGGTCTCAAATATATACCGATATCTTTCAAACTGCTGCTGTTATTTCTTATTTATTATATGCAAAACGTACAACCCAATCCTGACGTAGATCCCAAACTGGCTTTTTTATCATGTACAAAGGCAAACCCGTAAGATTTGGAATATCTAAACTAGTGTTTCTTCAACATATGCATGTAGGGATTTAAGATGGATCACTACGGTAGCCGACAGGGGCAAACGCACTGCAATTTAATGAAACACACACAAATAGACAAAACACAAGCAAATTAAGAAACGATCTTCATAAATTTGAAACACATGCACAGCATTTAGCAAATACACACAACACAACCAAATACAGAAACGCGCTGCAAATACAGAAACAATGCAAAAAGAAAAGCACACAACCCAAAAAAACTGAAACGATGCAAAAGAAAAGCACACAAACCCCGAAAACAAATGCAACAAAAAAATGCTGCTTATTACACAACAGAAGTTCTCCAGGCCTCTAGGGGGAGCATTAAGTGGAACAGCTTGATTTTCGACCCCACGGGGAGAGAGCGCTCTGCCTTTTTATTACCACAAGTTTAAAGACACGTCTCTGCTGATTGAGTATCACCTGTGACCTGAGCCAATAAACTAGAGACACATCCACCAAACGAGAGAAAACATATCTCAAACATAGACTTAAAGTGCTCGTATTATGCTAATTTTCAGGTTAATAATTGTATTTAGAGGTTGTACCAGAATAGGTTTTTGTGGTTTAATTTTCAAAAAACACCATATTTTTGTTGTATTGCACATTGCTGCTGCTCCTCTTTTCACCCTGTGTGTTGAGCTCACCCAGAGTGAGGCACCTCACTTCTACTCCAGCTTTGTTGGGAGTCACACATGCGCAGTACCTAGGTAAGCACTGCTAGCTAGTCGTTTGCACCGTATGAGGGTGTGCCATGCTAGCAGCTAGGCAAGCATTATAACGTGTGTTACAAAGTGATGAGCGTTCATCACGGAAGTAAAGGCTGGACTACAATAGAGCTGTTTGGAGCAGTTTGTGAACAGTGTTTTCTGTTGGAGATGGTAAGGCCCTTTGGGGTGGACTTTGGGCTTTTTCACTTTGTAAACCTATAACGTGCACAAAAAGATATATAACACAATAAAGGAAAGGGAAAAAAAACAAAAAGCATAATATGAGCACTTTAATATTTACAGTCTATGATCTCAAAGCAGTAGCACACCGTTTCACAACTGTGCACACCGTTCTGAGATTGAACGTGCCCCAGCTCTCTCTCTCTCTCTCTCTCTCTCTCTCTCTCTCTCTCTCTCTCTCTCTCTCTCTCTCTCTCTCTCTCTCTCTCTCTCAATGGGGTCGAATATCAAGTTGTTCCACTAAGCGCTCCCCCTAGAGGCCTGGAGAACTTCCGTTGTGTGATCTGGATGCAGCGTTTTTTTTGTTGCATTTGTTTTCGGGGATTGTGTGCTTTTCTTTTTGCATCGTTTCTGTATTTGCAGTGTGTTTGTGTATTTGGTTGTGTTGTGTGTATTTGCAGCGTGTTTGCTAAATGCTGCGCATGTGTTGTCAAATTAATGAAGATATTTTCTTAATTTGCTTGTGTTTTGTCTATTTGCGTGTGTTTCATTAAATTGCATTGCCTTTGCCCCTGTCGGCCACCGTAGATCTCACACTTTTCAAGTAGTTTTCTAGAAAGCAGCTTGATTGGGACAAATATTTTACTATACTGTTTTACCATCTTACCATTTTGGTACACACCATAGCCAGGCACAAGGCCAACTTTCACGTAGAGCCTCCCATCCCAAATGTGGCATACAATAAAAATAGCCACTTTATAGTCAGTAAATGACTCAAGATAGCTTAGAATAATTGACATCTGGTCTTACTATCATGCCAGCAACCATTTTGTCAGAGCAGGTGTCAGGTTAGATTATATCATGAGCAGCACAAGGACAAAACTTTCAGTCACTGTCTGACTTTTTTTGATTAAACCTTCTTTAGCCTACTGTGCACAGGAATGGTCTCTCTCATTCATTATCTCCCTCACCTAAAGACCTCAGTATGGATGACAGTACCCACTCTTGTCTCCCTACATTTGCCCTGAATGACCTACCCTCTCATTTCCCGAAGGAGCACCCCCCCCATCAAAAACATTATGCTGAGTTTTCTATACACCGACCTGTGGGGACAGCCAAAGACACCTCAGTCATTACCCATGATAACTAATCTATTAATGTTGAATGATGGCCTCATTAAAAGGTTCAAATATAAGTCTAAGCTTATGTGTTAATGACATGTTAATGCTTCTGTCAATTATAAGCTGGGGTAATGACACCTGCAATGAGATGATATGGCTGGTTGAAGTCAAACTTGTAATTCCATCCCCTGAGAGGTTAAGTGGACTGTTGATCTTTGGGTGGCGAATTGAAGATGAATGTTTCACTATGGTTGAGTGTATTACTCTCATGTAATAGTTGAGGAAAGTTAGAGGAAAATGAAAGTGAAGTTTCAAGTAATGGTGGGAAATGTAAAGAGTGAAGAATGGAGGTCTATGGAATTTTTTGAATGTATGTATGTATATTTAATATCAGAGATACTCCACCAGTTTTACACATGAGGATCAGTTGTGTAATGTCTCCTGCCTGGAGGAGCATTATCATGTCTGAGGAAATAACTTGTGATGTCATCTGAGTTATCTCAGTTTGGGCTTCAAAGCAGCATAGCTGACTGCAGTGTTTACACGCAACAGTTTAAAAGATGTGGGCATTTACGTAAAAGACCATTTACATTATGGGAAGTGTAGGATCCAGCATTTTAGGAGCTTCACCCATTTAAGGAATATGTAAGCCTCTGCTGCTTTGACTATTCTCTTCTCTTTTTAATCTGTCTGTTGTGAGTTCCTGAATGTTATGAAAGTGCAATAATAAGTCCCTGGAGTAACCTCTACTGAAATTACTAGTGAACATTGTGTATCTCAATATTTTGGATTCTTAAAACTTTCTGATTACTGAAAGATTCATTTATGGATTGAAAAACGTATCCTACTGATCTAAACCCCTATTGAAATATCCAAGACAATGCGATGTCACAAAGTTTAAAACCTGGCTGTTTTCTCATTTCAAGACCCTTTTCTTTTAAGTTGATCATTTGGAGATACGTGGTTTCAATTGGAAAGCAACAAAATGCTAAATTTGACACTTGACCAGAGGTTCAATGATGCGTGGACTACACGTTTTGATAACTTTAGTCAAAAAGGATTAATTATAGGATATACTGTGCAGATACAAATAGGCTATTGTAAAGTATGGAAACAGCTAAAGTTACATTATTTAACATGTATATGTGTGTGTGTGTGTATTTATGTTTTTTTCTCCACATTGTAAAATCTGTATACATAGTATTGAAAAAGCTCTGTAAACTCAGATTGTCTCCCTTCAAGTTTTGAAGTAAGCAAAAGAGACCACCAGTCCTGACAGCCCTGACACAGCTAAATTTCTAGGATAATCTCAGCCAAAGGTGAGCAAGTAAAAAAAGAAAAAGGGGATTTACTTTCAGGGCACTATGCAGATGTTAATGAAATGATTATTGGATTTGGATTCAGATTTATGTTTAATCCTATCTGTAAAGGTATGGCACCATCCCGAGCCTCCCTGTTGCAGGCCTGTCTCCTTGTCATATGGCGTTCATATCATCAGCCTGTGCCAGCTGTGCGATCAGTGGGATTGATCTGTTGGCAGCAGGACCATATTCATCAGTTCCCTCTGAAAATCTCTCTCTTTCCCTCTCTCTCTCTCTTTTCTCCTCTTCTCTCTCTATCTTTTAAGCACCCATTCTCTCTCTCTCTATCCCTCTGTCTGTCTGTCTCTCGTTGCTTTTTTTCTGGCCAGGCAGACTGTCTCAATGTGAAATCATGGTTAATGCGCCATGACAATCTGACACAACGCACAGTCCAGGCCCTGCTCCATCTGGTTTCAATTTAATTTGGTCAGAGAAGTGTGTGTGTGTGTGTGTGTGTGTGTGTGTGTGTGTGTGTGTGACATGATGGGATGGAGGATTGGGTGCCTTTTTGAAGGGGGTGGGGGACAAGATGAAAGCTTGGCGTGGTATTCTCCCCCGAATCGTCTCACCATCCTTCGTTCTTCCCAAATTGCCCTCTCCCCTCCTCACATAGCATTAACTCCCCCCAAAAAGTCTAAAATGATAGCTGTTCAATCAAAGGTCTCCAAAAACATGTTAAAGATCTGTAAGGGGAACAGGCCATGGCTTGGCTCATTAAGACCATTAGAAAGTATTTGTGTGTGTGTGTGTGTGTGTGTGTGTGTGTGTGTGTGTCTGTGTGATGGGGGAGGGGGGGGTGACAGATCAGACCATGTTGAATGGACACAGGAGGGGTTTAGCATCGGTGCAAAGAGTTAATGGGGACATCTTCTTGCAGTTTGCTCTCGTCAGAGGGAGATGGAAGAAATGAGACCATTACTAAATGGTGGACCTGTTAAAAGCAATTTTCCTAATTATGGGCATGGAGCGATGTGTCAGTTGCCACGGCAGACGTGTCAAGACCATCGGGTTGTGGAAACGGAAAGTGTTAACTCTTTAATGTGACTAACTAACATGCCTCGCTTAGGCCGAGGCTTAATGACTTAATGGAAGTAATGATCTAAGGAAAGCCATATGTGTTAATGCTGAGGGGGCCACAGCGGTGCAGTAGTGCAGCGTAACACTGTATGATGGGTTCACTGTCCTCATACAACATAGTGGCTAGTTACAGAGCAACATCGAAATACTCCATTTTTGTCTGTATTGCTTGAATGTCTCATGATATTGTATCATACCTTCTTTAATGTGATGTAATTCCTGTTGAAACCGGCTGTTTGGAAGAACGTCAATATTGGATGATTCTTCAAAAAAAAAACACAATGCTCAACACCAAAGCCAATGTTGTTTTTAATTCACGCTTTCTACAATATCTGTGCATGGCAACTACAGTATGGTTAAGATTAGGGAATGATTGTGAATGTGACAAATGAAATATGGTTATGGTATGGTTAGGGCTACGCAACAAACTGAAAAAGATTTAAAGCCTGATTATGATCCCAATTTTTCCATCACTATTACCTCAGTTTGCTCTGATGTGTTGTTCGATGTTGTGCAAAATATCACAAAACAAAGCATCTCGGCATGTATATTTAGTGCATTATAATGTAGTGTGGTAGGAATTTGATTCAACTTTCTCTCCTTCCAAATGAACCTTGGACTAGACTTCGAAGCCTTTATAATGTCATTTGTTTTTTATGACTGGACTCAGGACAAAGTTAAATGTGATATGCAAATACAGAAAAATATGCCTGAAGGAATGTCTTTTCAGTAAGTTTCGGAAGTTTAGGTAACTGAATCCAAACCTCATACATGAAGTAATTCATCTCTGTTTCTCTCTGTTTACTAATTTGTTATCTTACAGATGCTGAAACCTTTCCTAACCTCCACCTCTTCACCTCTACAATTCAACAAATGAAGCGACTGTACAGTGATCTGTTGGCCGAGACAGAAACTCCCCAAACCTGTTGCAGAGCCATGCCTGCTCCCAAAGGGTGAGGGCCTGCTCAGCATGCAGCTGTAGCAACAGCGCCTTGTTTCCTTATGGAGGTCAGGAATGCAGGCATGTCTCTCCTCATCCCAGTGGAAGGAGATGGAATAGGCCGCAGAGATCGTGAGTAAGAGAGAGAGAAAGGGCAAGATTCCCACCTCATCCATCACTCTTCATGCAGGGTCTCCCTCCTCATCCCAGCCAGATTTACACACCAGCTATCCTATATGACTGTCTTTATGGACTGCTCGTCACCGTCAGCCAACAAAAGTGAAGGGATCAGAGAACGCACCGGAAGAAATTAGTTCATGTCAGCTCTCATTTATGATGCGTTTAACTGGTAGGCGCTACAGAGAGAAGACGGATTTGTGCAGCTCTATATTTCTGCCCTGCCCATTTCTCCCACTCCTAGTCAAATACGCACAGCCATTTTCATCTAAGGTTATCGGGTCAATAAAACCTGCTGACCTTAGCCAATCATAAAACAGGCAATGCAGGAGAGCACAGATTGATTAAGTTCATAACTCGATTTGAGCTGCGTGAAGCCCAGACAATAAAAATTGGAATGAGTATAAATCTAATGCGAGGACTTAATCCGAAGAAAATCAAAATGTAAAGTAGATGTTTTTAATGGCATCTTTTTTCATCATGAGAATATGGCCTTTTGACTGGATGACTATTGATATCTTCTTCCACAACCAAGGCTTTTTCATCAGTCGCACTGGATGGTTGAAGCGACGAGTTTAATTTGGTGGTGCAGTTTTACATCCTGTTAATGTAGGTCATGACCTCATCTTATCCCGTGCTCTTATCAGATCCCATCCATATTCATCTACACTGCGAAGAAATCTGACAGAAGTTATCGGCGAGGTTAGGTTGTTCATGTTTTCAGGGTGGTAAAGTCATCCAAATCAACTCCATCCAAGCCATATGTTGGTAGTGTGGCTTCATTCTCTAAATTAGGCTCACCTTGGGCTCCAACTACCTCAACTTATTCGATTAAAGAGGTCAAGAGTCGATGGTACTAATTCTGCCCAGTAATGAAGTCTTCTTTGGGGATTTTACCGAAATATGCTTAAAGCTTAACTCTCGCCAAAATGCAACCTGGGGTGTTTTTGTGAATGTACCCGAGTCAAACTTTCTTTTAAAAGCATAATTAGGACGGAAACGCCACTTTTAAGATTGACCGTATTCTCATTTTTCGGTCAAATGGCCTTTTGAATGGGAGTGCTAGGGGCACTGCTATGATCGCATCAAAATCCTTATTTTTAAAACACTAAGAAGGCTCGACACAATATGAAACTTTGCTCGAAGTATCACCAGGGGCTCTACACATGAACTCCAGCACTGAGAACATTGTTTGTGTACATAGTTTACTAAAAAGAAAGGTTTTGAACAACTCACTTTAGCAGTTGTTGTTTACACTATCCGCCATCTTGTCAGTCAAAAAGAATCAATCTCCGAATGTGAATGAACGGATGTCATTCCTATATGAGGCTCCTTTTTCAACTACAATGTCAATATTGTGTTTCACTAACGACATGCATTTATATGGAACCGTGCATTTATATGGAACTAAACTTTAGGAGCTTATCATCTTTACTCTCCTCCCTCGACTATTTTTGACTGGCTAGATGGACGGCGACCGGAAAAACCAACAGCTAAAGTGAGTTGTTAAAACCTTTCTTTTTGGTAAACTCTGTGTACACAAACAATGTTCTCAATGCTGGAGTTCATGTGTAGAGCCCCTGGTGATACTTCGAGCAAAGTTTCATGTTGTGTCGAGCCTTCTTAGTGTTTTAAAAACAGTGATTTTGATGCTATCATTGTAGTGCCCATAGCACTCCCATTCAAAAGGCCATTTGACCGAAAACGAGAATACGGTAAATCTTTAAAGTGGTGTTTCTGTCCTAAATATGCTTTTAAACGAAAGTTTGACTCGGGTACATTCACAAACACACCCTAGGTTGCATTTTGGCGAGAGTTAAGCTTTAAGTCCATATTGCAACATAACCACAGTAATCAGATAAGCAGGGAGGCACTTAGAATCATAAAACAGGGAGTTCTGGTGAAGATGTTGGTTGACATCATAGACCAAGTGTGTTCACAGACAACAGACTGTTAAGCATTATGATCAGCAGCCACTTGTGTTCTCCATTTAAAAACAGGTTCTGTCTAGTGATTGTAGAGTGACACTGTATTCACAGCAGTATGCCACGCTAAAATAAACATATTCAAACTCTCTACATTTAGCCAATGATCCTCTACTGAAAACTAGTGCACTGCTGTTAACATAGAGTAAAACTCCAGCTGACCCTATGATATCACATTCAAGGGGGCATTTTCAGTCATAGGTCTTGGCAGATTGCACCATGGTGGTCTTGTACCCATATACTATATACCCACACTGATGGTGCCCATCATCCAACCGGGCAGATGGCTGGTAGCTTGAACAGCTTTCTGGTGTTTAATTATGATCATAATCAAGGGAAATAAAGATCAATTAAAGTGCAAGTAAAACTAATGAAACGCGAGGGCCGGGCAGTTGTCCAGAATGTTTCTCATAATAAATGCAAACTGAGTCCTAAGATAGCATTAGTATGAAGTGCTGGCTCAAACACAAAACATTTGTGTTGATGGCCTTTGCAAAGGAAGGCCAATGTATTCCAGATTCATATTACAGTTATAAACTGAAACATTCACACTTAAATGAATGCCCATAAAGCTGATGTAACACAATAATGATCAATAGAGAGATGCAAAATGAAAAGAAGCATCTTGCAGATTTACAGCACAGAAAGGAATATATTAAGCTGACATGAATATACGTGTGTGCCAGCAGGTGACATTTTGGCCTTGTTCCTTCTGTTAAAGATTTTAGAAAAGTTTGAAGAGTCCCAGCTGCCATGATTTGGTTAGAAGTTAATGCATATTCTGCATTTTCTGTTCATTTACTCTTCAGAGATGGAAATAGCCAGAGCAGCATGTGGCTGCTGGCAACAGTTCAACTGCCTTTCACCAAGCTGTGTGTCGTACTGCAAGACTGCACAGTCCATCTGAGCAAGATGAAGAAGGAGGAAGAGAGAGGAGAGGAGTGGGGGGTGAGAAGAGGTGAGGAGGATGAGACAGGCGGCGGTGGGGGGAGAGGTGCAGGAAAGAGGGAGGCCCAAGAAGACAGATGCCACCACTGTGGCCATGGCATTGTTGGATATTAATAGTCCAGGGCCACATTGTGCCAACCTTATTGGAAATGTGAGTGCTGCCATGCTGTGCCTCCATCACACGCTAGCATCAAAATGAAATGAGTAGCGGTGTGAAAAAAAATTGTCCTGGTCAGGGGAGATTTCCATAGCCACTGAGGGGAAGTAAAATATTGCAATACAGGTTTTATAGTAATGTAAAATGATGGCTGCACTGTGGTAATGGTTTGTAATGGTCATTACAAAATCCCATACACCCATGTCAAAATAGCATACCTGGAATTGATACTGTACCTTATTTTTAAAGGATTAAATGAATGGAAACAGCTGCCTCTATAAGTGTAAGGAATTAAACAGAGGCCCAAATGTCCTGCATGTATGGTGCCATGAGGCAAAAAAAACAAAACATGGCTATTCATAATTCTTCTGGTCCAGTGGCACCCTTTGCAATGATGAATGACTTAACAATATTATCCTAAACAAAAAGCGGGTAATTAGTGACATTTCCTTTAAAGTCCAATGAAGCTTTACTGTTTTCTGAGCGCACAGTGCTCCAGTTCAGAGCGGTAATGGCATAATTTATCTTTTCAGAGACGCCCGACACGCTGCAGCTGATTGAATCATGCTGGAGTGAAACCAAGTCTTCTGTGATACAAGATCAGACAAGGTATTTATAATTGTTATAGCCATTAGGTCTGAGGCTGTATACACTGAGCATACAAAATACACTCACATATGGCATACGCTTTAGGTTTTGTATGCGACTGTCATGCACTGAAGCCATATGCTGCCACCCCAAGTCACACACCTCAAAGCACCGTGTGTCTGCAGGCTATTCATGTTCCATTACCAAGCTTGTGGGACATGCCAAAACCAATATTGTGACCTCATAAAAGTTTGCCTGAAAGACAACCATGTTATAATAAAGAACAATTCCTAGCCCAAAAATGTGCCCAATAAATTATTTTGTAATTATAATGCTTTTTGGGGGGTAATATTTTATGACTTAACAAGGGGCAGTTACCAGGGAAGGATTGTAATCTTGTAGTCTTTTGCATTTTGTTTATGAGTTACAATTTGGGATTTTGATGTTCAGAAAGAAAATATGCCTTTTTTTAACTTTCTGGAATGAACTAATTTGTTTTCAGGCATTTCAAATGTATATTGAAAGGGACAGGTGGTCACCAAAAACACAATGAAGAACTAGAAGGGCACTCAGAGAGCGCAGACCTCCACCAAAGCATGCCCTATCTCACAATGTTAATGCAGTGTGAATTTTTCCAGTCTGGAACTCTTCTTTCCGATTATACCGACACAGCATTAACGCAGCACGCCGTATATCGTGATGTTAACGAAAGTAAAAACTTATTTCTGTATCCGCCTGTGATTGGGCTCTGCTCCTAAATTTAATGGGCTCTTCCTTGGCCCATGCTACACCCTTCCACCAATAAGTTTCATGAAAATCGGGCCAGTAGTTTTTCCCTAATCCTGTTGACAGACAAATAAACCAACAGACACAAACTGGACAAACCGAACCAAAAACATGTCCTCCTTGGCAGAGGTAATCACAGTATGATTGTGGCCTTCAAACATTCATTGATCTTTTATATAAACATTTAACTATCTCGAAACTCATATAAAACTAATATTTACGTGCTACTTACTTTCATCTGTGTTATGAAAAGCTCAGTTACACAAAATAGTTCAATCTATTGCTTTGTAAAATCAGTCACAAGGCACAGATCGGATCTTTACTGAGACCCAAGTTGCTTTCTCTAGTTTCTGTTTTACTAAATAAAGCTTTCATCTGTTCTTTATTGTTTCTTTTCCATCTCTCAGTATGTCATAAAAGCCAGTTTACATTCTGACATGGAAGTCCTCTGATGTCCCTCGCAGGACCCCTTACAGCAGTGCAGTATAACACATCAGCCTTGTGCCGTTATCCCCGGTACCACTGAATAATTCAACCATGCACCACTGCCCCTCGCACACTGTTTGGAAAATGCAGTAATGAGAAAAGCTATAAAATGCCTCAATGGTCTTTGCTGCTGAAAAAAAAGGGAAAACTGAAAAGAGACTTAAATAAGAGACACCAAAGAAGATATCGTGGGTGTTTTTTTTCCCACAGATTTACTGTAAATGGCAGGGAGCACAGAAACCACAGAAAGAGAAAAAAAAACTTCAAAAAGATGACCTGCATATTTTTACCCAATTAGATATATCTTATGTTACTTTTGAGGTGTGATGCTCAGCCGAGCGTCCTCTGGCAGAACAAAGGAAGGGAATGCGTCGGTGTCTTTTCCCTCTTGATCATCCAGCGATTTTCAAGGTGTAAACATGAAACTGCTTAGGGAGGAATTATCTAGATGGGGGAAATGTTGGCAAGAGTTCAGAGAAGGCTTTGTAAAGTAAACCAGATTTGTTCAGGGGTCTGTGATCAGTTTATTTTCCCAGTCCCCCAGTCTTTATGCTAGGCCTTCTTGTAATTGTCCTCATGTTTCAGCTAATTTCACATTTCCAGAGAGAGTAAAGGAAGGATAAAGGGAGGGAGGAAAGGAATTTGGCAGTTTGAGGGAGTAACACCCTTAGACCTTCATATCTTAGTTGATGTCATTTTGAATGTATTCGGGAGCATTTAGGGGCAGTTCCACCACAAAACCTCTGGGGTTTCAAACACTTTTCTGCCACTTTTAAAGAATCTTTTTTTAGTGTTATTTTAATAGATAATTCCTCAACTAAACTAATCCAAACCGTCAACATCAAATTAATATTGTCATTCTTAACTGAGCCTTGTTTATTTTCAGTATATTGTCTGCTCCACATTAAGTCAGAATGTCTTTCCAGTTTTTTCAGTTATTGAAAAAGATCAAATATCCCAAACGTTCAAAGGAATCTACAGAAATCACACACATATTATAAAAACTTTTTCCAGCATTTTGCAGATAATGGTGTTCCTCTTACGAACTTGAACGACTGAACAGCCAGAAAATCAGCACCTCTTCTCAGAAACAGAGCCGCGCTTTGAAACTAGTCCAAGTGGAGCAACACACTACAATGTTGCAAAACTTTTCAAGGTCTTCCATCTAATGTTTCCTTTGATAATCTCTGGCCGGATTAAGGTGCATAATGTGAAACCCAATGAGGTGTGCTTGCAGGTCCCATTCACAGACAGGCCAACCTAAAACAGCATCCACAGACATGATGTAACCACCGTTTGAGCGGAACTCCTCCTGAGTGTAGATGATGTGCAGTCTTTCATGTGTGAAGAACTTGGCTTGCAATGAAAGGGCAACTGCAATTAACAGGGTTTTGGACACCACCGCTTTTATGAAGTCATGTACAGTAACAAAATCCCCAACACATTACGAATGTTTTGTGTATCCCAATGTGGAATTGTAATTTAGTATTATTGCTATGTTGAAGGTAATTAAAGTTTGCTCTCCTATTACAGATAACAATCTGGTACATCACATTTCTTATTTTATGTTATCTTACTTTAGCAGAGTTTAGTTTATTATGATCCTGATTAGTTTTCATAGGTGTAACACGTATATTCAAAAATATATATTTGTCTTGTTGCTTAAAATTAGTCTCGCTTTGCCAGACCTTCCTCCACAGCGCTGTATAGGAGGATCTGGCTAGTCCACACAGAAAAATGTGCTCTGGTTTATTGGCATTTCTTTAAACCAATCACAATCGTCATGGGCGGTTGTAAGCGCCGCACGGAGCCCCGGTGCCGCTGCAAAATAGCCTCGGGAAGGAACTTGTTTTGGTGGAACGTGTAACGTTAAGTTCAAAAGTTGTTTTATTCGTGCAACAGAAAACTCAGATTGGACAGATTCAGTCTAGCTAGCTGTCTATATTTACCCTGCAGAGATCTGAGGAGCAGTTAACCATAGTCCTCATAAATCCACCAGAGTTTAAAATTCCAACACAAAGAAAGCGGAAGGTAACGGACATCCGGCCAAAAAGAGGGCAATGGAGCAATCCCGGAAGTGGAAGGTCGTGGATATAGCCTACTTAACAATAAACAGATGTGATGCCTCTAGCACACACAGAAATGGCAGCTATTGTTAAGGTTGGAAAGGCAGTGGCTTAGGCAAATAAATGTATATAGTTAAGTCATGGTTATAGTTAGGAAGCTTTAAAACACTTGGTTGTACAGTAATTGCCGGTCTGTGACGGGATGTTATCTCATTTTTGGACAGAAATTGTGAGGTGCAGTTTCTAATATACTATAATATACTGTTTCTAGAGGGTTGACACTAAGAAATAGGAGAGTGATGCATCTTGACACAGTGACCCACATCTAGAAGCTGGCAAGGTGCAGGCTTCTACAGAAGCATGGCTTTTTTATGCATGCGGATGTGTGTTGCCCTTAAGGGACACTTGTAAACATTACAGTTGCCAGTTTATTAGGTACACCTAACTAATGCAGTCTAATAAACAGTCCTACAATACATTTTAATTATACTGAGAGGTTTTTCTGTTATTTAGCCTACCTACTCATTGTGAGGTGTGACAAATGGGGTGGACAAAGTAATAAAAATTGTATAATGCAATACAAACTGCAACCTCCAAATTGATCGCACAGTTGAATCAATACATCTCTAAAACAGCTTTTGCTGTGGCCCCTTGTATGCTCTTTTGTAAGCTACCCTGATCCAAAATATTGTACATTAATCTTGTATCATTGTTTTTCTTTGCTTGAGAAATAAATGCATACCAACATTGCTTCCAAAATTAGATTAAATAGTGGGGAAGTAGTTTTAAAATCTGATCATCTCAACACTGACCACTGTTATAAATCAGCAACCATATCAATCCCACGGAGATATAATCCACAGGGTCGTAAACTGTAGATGACACAAACGTAATACCGATGTTTCATGTGCATTGTGTAGCTTTACCAGCATGAGAGTCACATTTGCTATCTGCAAAGCTGAGCGTTAACTTCTGTCTTTAATTTCTTTATTTGTCTGTTTTTGTTGTAACAGTACAAATCAGAACAGCTCCTGTAGGGGGTTTGGATAGAAATGAATGAATGTTTTATAAATGCCATCACTCTTTACAATCAGTCAAATCCTTAAGGCAAACACACTTACCCTCAGTGATCTCAACGCAAACTCCAGGGGTGGAGGGGAAAGAGGCGGAGGGAGGATGCCTTTTGAAACTGAGAGGAGCTTCTCTGAACCATTACCCATCAGCCCCTCCACTCTCAGAGGGCTAATCCCAGGGGGAGAGTGGGCGTCCGCGGAGTATATGTTGTCTCGTATGCGTTAATGGGGGATTACACATGTTAACATCTATCTCACAGTGCGCTTGGCCAAAGGGGCTCTGCTATAGGGGTTTAGCATATGAATAAGGAATAAGGGGATGATTGAATAGAGGCTATGGTGAGAGTGAGAGCTGCCACTCGAGGTGGTGGAGTGATTAGGATGACACAAAGAAGGAAATCTCTTGGAGAAAAGCTCACTCTCAGCTGAATGAATTTCATTCTCTTTCATTATTTGGTATTGGATTTAGAGTTAACACTGTACATACGTTGCTTATCATTTAAAATGTTTGATTAAGTGATAAAATGTACAATAAAAGAAGAATTCACTTGAATGAGTGAATTATTTAATTAAATTATGATGGGGTGCTAGAGCTCCCCTATGAAACTTAATCTAATGAAATCCATTGCTCTGACAAAGCATTTTAAAATACCACATCTATTCAATGGAAAGTGAATCAATAACTAACTTTATTAATATAACTTTTACTCAAAAGCATGAAATAAACACACAATGTCGTGGCAGATTTCAGAGACTATTTGTGGAGAGAGTGTGCTGCTACTTCATTAGTCAACTAGCTATTCAAGTGACAATAAAACCAAATGTGCAAAGCTACTCAGCAACTGATTTACTGGAAATGTGTGCACTTTCTTCAACAATAACAACTTGGCATAGGGCCCGCATCAAGGCTTTATTTTTTAAAGAATGGTTTAAAGCGCAGCCTGTACTGAATATGTATCAATTATTCATGGAAGACTAAACCACATAATGTAGTGTATTGTGCATCAGTTGGCGCTGCCAAGTTCTCTTTTACAGATTGGCAAACTAAACAAACCCTCGACAGCATCAGTTGGGTCAACAAACGGATCAATGACAACATAGGATTACGTTGACAAAGCCCTTTAACAGCTACAAGAATTATGACAGGGAGACCTCAGTTTGTTTACCGTTTCCTCCCTACGTTCAACATTTGTTTCTTCTAACTGTGACCACAGTCATTCCCAAAGAAAACCTTAGCCATGAACAGTGTTAGATCAGAAAACACTTTGATATTTGTAACAATGATTTGTAATGGTTTTGGAAGGCACTAACAAATTATGTGGTCCTGCCGATAAGAACATCAGCATATTTTGTCATTTAATTTGAAAGACTTGCTTGGTTTTAGGTCAGGGGGAAATATTCATCATATCGCCATTCTGACAACATTGACCAGTTGATTTTAAACATTATGATATATCACCAAATCAAAATGTTAGTCTAAACCTGGTCAAAGCAGACAAAATGTTTTACAAGAAGGAATGGAATTTCATAGACTATTTTGGGTGAAAGACTTTCTATTTTCAAGAACTCTGTGCATTCGTTTTAGTTCTGTCCTGAGACTCGGTGATGGAATTGACATGCAGCGCAGACATCAGCTCAGCTCTCGGGGAGAGCGAGGTGTTTATTTCCTGAAGGTCAGCCCTTTTGTGTGGAGAAACTTCTTGCCAGATGAGATAGGGGAGTAAATTGCAGATCTATCATCCCCTCCCTCCCTCCCTCCCTCCTTCCTTTTCTTTTCTGCTCTCATACTCTCTCCTTCCCACACCGTCTCTCATTCTTGCCATTCTCCTCTCCTCTCCCTCTCTAAAGTGTTCTCTTTTTTCTTAATGCTCACATTTTCTTCCTCATCTTTGGCAATCTACCGCTCATATTCTAAACCACTGTCTCCATACACTTTGTGCTTCAATCCTCCCCTATTTCTGCCTCTTGCACACTCCGTCTCTCCTTCAGTGTGTGAAATCAGTGGAGTAACCGTTGGCACTGGCTGTGATTTATGGCTCACTCTGAGCGGGCCCTTATCAGGTGCAGGCAAGGCTCTCTGTGCTGCTGCCTGCGTCTGAATGACAATGGAGAACCAGTCACATTATGCTCCGCAGCCTCGCCCCTTGCATTCTGGACACTGCAGATTACATCTAGCTCCTTGATTTATGGACGCCATTTTGGCTCCTGAGAGGGACATGAAGGGGAGTTTGGAGTTGGGGGGGTGGGGATGCTGTGGTTTCTAAGGCCAGCGTCTGCACTCGGCCAACATCATTTTGAAGGGAACCTGGTGGAGGTGTGTTTTATATGCATATGTGTGTGGGAGTAAAAGCCGATGAGTGAACAGTATTTATGTGCATGGATATGTGTGTGTGTGTGTGTGTGTGTGTGTGTGTGTGTGTGTGTGTGTGTGTGTGTGTGTGTGTGTGTGAATAGGAAGGTGTCATTTATCATTGTGTCAGGAGTTGTTGACAGTGTCTGTTGTTGGAAGCGGTGTGCAGCCATATCAACATTAAAAGTTCAGGATTAGACCGAATAAAGCTGTATCATCAGCCTCTAGTGACCAGAGACACTGAGGTTCAATGGGAAAAGGAAATAAATAGAAAACTGAGGTGACGAGATTTTAAAATATAAAAGCTGAAGCAAGAGTTAGCCAAATGCATTATCAAGGAGGTTGGGGGGGGCTGTTGAAAAATGTATTTCTCATCTCTACTCCGTAATTGAATCATTGCCATGTGCATCTCTGGAGATAAGATATGTTATTTGGGGAAATTATTTAAATGTAGAACAACGTGTTAGCTAATGTAATTAACAGGCAACTATCACAGCTGCAGTTCTTTATAGGAAAGCAGAAATTGTGTAATCTAACACATTAAATGAGGGAAATGAGCGTCACATCTCAGACTTAAACACAGCAGGCATTTTGCATTCATCTGGCTCAACAGTCAGTTTTTATCGTGTGCATATTGAGAAAAGATGTCACTTTGATCTTTTGAGGTTGCCAATGAATTATATTTGAGGAGAGAAGAAGCAAAATTAGAAAAACTATTAGACACCTGTACAAAATACCAGACAGCACAGAAGTAAAACAAATCTCTCCATCTGTGCAGTATCTTTCTTCATATAATGTATTTACATTCAAGATTGAATAGCATGTTACAGATAGGATAAACAACTGTTAGGATCTTGGAATTGAGAAACAAAAATGTTTGCTTGTTTAGTTTTGCTACAAGTCACTGTGTCGAGACAATGGGAATCTGGCTGCTCCGGATGTTTAATATTGTTTTAAAAGTAAAAAAAAAATCTCTTATTTCTGCACAATCACTCGCCCCAGATATACTTCTTCTTTGAATTCTACCCAAATTCCTCCCCCAAATTCAGCAGTTCACTAAGCATTGCTCTCAAATGACTGTTTCTTTCTAAGATATGAAAATACTGTAAATATATTTGTGTATAACAATTGAATGTCACTGCTCTACACAATAGTTTAACAGCTAGAGAAAGATTGTGTTTAAAGAAGCAAGAGCCACAGAAACACTCTCCCATTTCCAAATGAATGGTCTAAGGTAGAACCTGCCTGAGTGTAGAGGAAACTAACACGAAAGCTAAGCTAATAAAGCTTTAATGCATGCATCGGGCTGTGACCTTTCTAGTCTTTCGGCTCAGTCGCTTGGGGTTGCTTCTATTCGACAACAACTGGGAATTAATGTAAATATACATGTAAATGTCATTCTCTTACAGTGAAGGTCCCTTTTCCTGTTTTTTTTTGACCTGGCCTGTAAAATGGCCACCAGTGAGGCCTCTGGTGACAGGCAGCTGGCTGATAAATGTCTCCCTGAATACATTTCTACAGCCATGAAAACCAAAGACTTTTAGAGGAGGAGGTCTTGGATAGGGCGCAGCTCGGCACAACCAGAAAAGGGAGGACGGTCTGGATAGTTGTGGTGCCTCGTGTTCCAAAGGCAATAAGAGCTGTGGCTTAAAGTGGGTTTTTATACAGACTGGTTGTTATGGTTCTCCCAGTTGCCAAGTGGCGAAGGGCTAAGTGGAGATAATGTGTCCTTGTAGCTCATCAGAATATGGAGAGGCAATGTGGGCGGTGTGCTTAGTGGACAGATGGCCAAAAATCGCATGTAACACAGTACAGACCCACCCTCCCTGTGTTCAATGCAGGAGAATTCCAAACAGTAGCACAAATTATTTGCTAGGTCATATTTTGGTGACACCCTTTAGCCTATTTCTGTCTCTTTATACTTTGTTCCAATGTAGCTTAACAATGGAAATATTTTGGATATTACTGTGGAAACTTAAACAGACTGAAGCAAAGGTAAGAGTTTGCATGCATTCACTAAAATGACATTATGTGTGTCATATTCAGGTTTCACATTCATTTCATCCTGATTTTTGTAAGTAGCATATGGTGTCAAAACACATGAGTTTGTGGAACATATCAATGTGAAAAGTATAATTGGTACCTGACAAAATTTTAAATATTACTTTTTATATAATGTACTTATGTAATGTGTGTGTGTGTGTGTGTGTGTGTGTGTGTGTGTGTGTGTGTGTGTGTGTGTGTCAGAGAGAAAGAGAGATGGTGGTGGCAACTTGGGTGGCTTCCCATCTAAATTGGGCTGTGTGAATGCTTTTTGTCAGAGTTGATTTCTCACATAGACACACAGTTGTGAGAACCCTCACTAACATATTGCATTCCCAAGTCCTGACTCTAACCTTAATTCATTCCAACTTTAATCCTAAAACCAAGCCGTTATCCTTAAACAGTCCTTTGAAGAGGTAAAGACCAAAATATGTTCACTTTCCAAAAATGTCCTGACTCTGAAGGTCTAACACAAGGTCCTCAGTTCAAGTTCAAGTTCAAAGTTCAACAGCACACACATACTCACACACATGCAAAAATAACTACAACTAGAACTGCAAGCAGTTATGACGGGGCCCAAGCCACCCACGCCAGTCGCCCCCGATGCCCTGGGGAACGCGCAAAATCGGAACCCGATGCCAGGTGGCGGGGTGGCAAACGTCGGTAAATATTGAGAGGCATGAGCCGCAACGTCTGCGGTACGTCGCCGTTGCAAATGTAACGGTTAACAGTTCATCTCCACACATATACAGACCACCTTTAACAATTCTCTACAATAAACAAACTTCTTAACCCCCCTGACCGCGGGGAACAGCAGAGAGAAATGAGAGAGTGACCGAGAGGGTGGGGAGGGGGGGGGCAGGTGTGGTGGTTGAAGGAGCAGGGGAGGTGGTCAAGTTGTTGCAAATGGCGTCATAGGCGCCGATTTATGTTTTCCTCGTGGGTGCTTCGTGGGAAATTAAGAATCAATGACACCAACATAACCAATCACACTATGACAGACGCTCCACTTAGCACCAACTGCAATGTTTTTGCACGGTATCGGCGCCTATGAATGGTGTTGATTTTGGATTGAAAAAGTGAGAGAAAAGAGTTGCATTTGTCCACTGTGTAGGTTGTAGAAACTGTGTCAGGTGGGTTAAGAAGTTTGTTTATTGTAGAAAACCAGGGAAGCACGCGAAAGCAAAAAACAAAATGTAACGGTAGGAGGGAAACATCAGTAAATATTGAGAAGTGTGAGCTGCAAGGTCTGTGGTACATTCCCATTGCAAATATGCCATTAACATTGATTGAGTAAAAGCGGAAAAACTTGTCTACGTTGATTATAGCGCCCCCTAATGGCCGATCTTACAAGTTTCGTGTTGATTGCATTTACTGTGGCAGAGATATTGCAATTGCAAATTTCCCATTTAAATGCATTGAGTTATTAGCCAAAACAAGACCGATATTCGCCAAATTTGGTACAGAGCATCATAGTGGGATGTTGAACAATGATCTCAAGTTCTTTGCTGATAACATTTAATTTGGCCGAGATATGATATGATACATGTGTGGTAGCTAACTATGAAAATTTGTTTGGTCGTCAAATGCGCATACTTTAACGTAGCAAAATTCCTTGAGTAACTTTTGGTCACGTCCATCTGGAGATGCTACGTACCAGGTTTCGTGCTGATCCGTCGCAAAAAATCCGTTGAAAAAGTTGGTTTTGCGCATTGTGCGATATTGCGGAGCGGAAATGGGCGTGGCCTATATCATGTGATTCAGCTTGATTCAAGGAAGACGTGGATGTAAGGATTTCTAATGTGCGATGTGTAATGTGGGCGTTAAAGGCAAAACAACATTATAGCGCCACCTAGTGGTCCACATGTGTAATTTTTGGTAGGTGTGGTCCGTGACCCATTGTCTATCTACCCTGTAAATTTAAAGTTGTTCACGTTAGTGTAAGTAGTAAATTTAGACGTGGGTCCCATAGGCCACGCCCACTTTGACCCCTCAGTACCCCACTCTAGGGTTGGCCTCAGGAGTGGCCCTAGATGGTACCCAACAAATTTTGTAAAAATCGGATGAGCAGTTCATGAGATATAAACTTTTTGTACTTGTAGCGCCCCCTAGTGACCAATTTTTGTAAAATGTGTGAGCGACCTCCAGAGAGTCACGACAAACAAGAATCTGAAGTTTAGCGTTGATAGCATTTATTTTGGCTGAGATATGACAAAGTTGGTGTTTTCATAGTTAGCTACACAAATTTGTTTGTGCGTAATATGTGCAATTTTTATCCTATCAAAATATTTTTTAACTTTTTGTCAGGCCCA
The DNA here is from genome assembly GCF_031162955.1 of Sander vitreus. Lineage (NCBI taxonomy): Eukaryota > Metazoa > Chordata > Actinopteri > Perciformes > Percidae > Sander > Sander vitreus. The sequence continues at coordinate 24,739,918 of NC_135871.1, forward strand.
TCTGGAGATGCTACCTGCCAAATTTCGTGCCAATCGGTCGCACCAAAGAATTTCTAATAAGGGAAGAAGTTCCACTCTCTCGTTACTTCCGGCTTCTGAACTGGTTGCAGTTCCACCAGAGTTCCATATAGGGGGCGCTCACAGGCCAGTGCAGAATGAATGGGACTCTATGGTGCTATACACCTCAAAATCCACTTTTCTCAGGATATCATTTTTTGTCTAGTAATTTGAATGTTGCATTCGAAAGGGGAGGCTAAGAAAATACACACTGCTGGTTGTTAGATTTTTTTAAAGTGGCTTTTTTGTTCTAAAAAGCCTTTTAAAATGTCAATGACGTCATACACATATACGGCCAGAGATACTGCTTTACGGCAAGCTCTGAGTCGCTTCCTTTGTTCTCTCGAGGCATCGACAACACAGCTGACTGGTTAGCCTCTCCCTGTTAATACACGTGCTAGAAAGAGGTTTGCTAATGTTTTAAAGACCACGCCGAAATATTCACTCTGACATTCTGGTTCTGCTTTGGATGCCGTCAAGCGGGATCTCCGATCGTAATCAGTCCTTCACTGACCAATCAGCATTCATTAGCAGAATGCTAGCGTGTTATGGGCAACATCGACTCAACCTGTAAGAAATCAAAAGGACACAAGTACTCGTTCATTCAACTTTTGACCTATAATCCATGTTGAACTTGCAAAAACTACAATCAAATCTGAGATTTCTCAATGACAATCAGGCGAAAGAGACAAATTTAGCCGTCTAGCTCCATAGAGTCCCATTCATTTAGCACTGGACTGCGATCACCCCCAGTGGAACTCTGGTGGAACTGCAACCAAATTCGGTACAATGGGGCTGAATAGGGAGTGGAACGGCTTTCCGTAGACGGGCTTTGGTCGCACGGTCTAGGAGGAGCTCGAAAAAGTAGGTTTTTGATAAATCGGGATTTTTCATGGATAAAAGTTTGTGTATCACGTGATTCAGTTGGATCCAGGGAACGAGTGGATATATGGTTTTTAAATGTCCGGTGTATGGTGTGGGAGTTATAGGGCCACTTATGGTGGAAGTGGGTGAATTGTTGCGCCTGAGGTCCTTGCGGAGTTTCAGACCAGTCCTGAAAATGGCAACCCCCCACCATATACGGTTTACGCTGTAGTCTGAGTTTTAGGCGGAGAAGAATAATGATGATGATGATGAATGATGCTGTGTGAACGGCGTAGCTCTTGCTACCGCCGGTTCTTGCAGACTCCTAATTAGTAGTTTACTACTGATGATAAAACTCACCCCTGACCTACACTTTTACATCTATTTAGGTAAATACAAAAACACTCATTCACGCACAGCTCCTAAAAAATACACAACCACATATGCAAACACAAATGCAATATATACCACATCAAATCATTGTACTGTATCACACAGTCAAATGGGCTCACTGACACACACACACACACACACACACACACACACACACACACACACACACACACACACACACACACACACACACACACACACACACACACACACACACACACACACACACACACACACACACACACACTCACACTCAAAGGGGCACCAGACAGGACTTGGAAGGGGTCCTGGACACTGTCATGGGTCCACACGTCAAATGAGCCGGGGAGCCAAATAACAACAATAACAACAGGAGTTAGAGCATATGGGGCTCTGTACCAGCTGAGAAGGGCCACCGAGGTCCCCTGTGTGTGTGTGTGTGTGTGTGTGTGTGTGTGTGTGTGTGTGTGTGTGTGTGTGTAAGGGGGATAATAACTAAATACTGGTGCCTAGAGAGATGAGAGAAAGGAAAAAGTGTGGTTGAGAAAAAAAGGGAAGAATAAAAGCTAACGCTGCAGGCCTCAAGCCTTCATGCTCTTTTCTGAAGGTGCTCTCCACTTCTGATAGTTTTGGATCACTGTTTGTATGTATTCTAGCACAGAAGCCACATCCAATAGTAATACAAACCAACACCAATGTTGAACAGACATGTGGGAAGACACAACATCTGTTTTTGTTCCTTGACTTCTTGGCTTATTTTGAACACATTTCAGTAAAGCTTTGTTTCCTTCATCATGTTGGCAATTTGTCTTTGTTTTCATTCTTGTAACTCTTTGTTATTCATGCCAATGATGACTGATCACTACTGCTGAAATGATCAGTGAAATAATCGACCAGTAAGAAACAGATGTCTGTTGATTAGTTAATCAACAGACAGTTATTTGAAAAAAATTAACAATTAATTCATTTTTGGCAGTGCCAAGGATTTGCAAAGTGCAAAGCATTTAAAGTGGGGTTGTACAAAGTACTTATGCAGAGTCAATGTATTACCTACAGTAGATTGCGGTCAGCACATTGGAGAAAACAGACCGGAGGACCAACACGGAAGCAAAGCAATGTACCGCTATTGACTGGGGCAGCAACAAAAATGTATTTTAGCCACCTAAAAAAATGGCCACCTAAAATAACCACTTCTGTTTAAGTGTACGATATATTTATAATATTTTCAATGCTTAACCTTGCTGTCAGATAGTTCTTTCCTTTGGCACTGCATTTTCCTAACCATAGAACTTCTGTATTGCTAGGCAGAAGCGCAACTGTGGCCCACACTGTATTACGCCGTAGATCAGCTGTTGGGTCAGACTTTCAGTGGTTTATGGAAGAGACAACAATTCCAAGAAAATAAAAACAATTTAATATGACAGCAACAACGAAATGCCGTTCACTGTGGAGACAGTGACATTTTATAGACTAAAGAAGATAGATAGATTCTTTATTGTCTTTTTCCAAGGAAATGTGTTACCACAGTCTATACAGAACCTCACATAATTGCATAGGTACACATATGAATACATTATACACCCCAACATAACTGCATGAAGGACATCAGACACATCCACATTTATACACACATTCCTATACACATTGCAACTACACAAAATAATTTAATTGATTAATCAGGAAAACTAGTCGCGACATCAACCTTTAATAACTTACCCTTATTCAGATCTTAGTAGTAATACTACAATGTAAAAATACCCAAGTAGAAGTCCTTCAACTTATGCAAAAGTACAAAAGTATAAGCATCAAAATATACTTCAAGCGCCAAAGGTAAAAGTACTCAATATGCAGAGTGGCCCATTTCAGAATCACATATATTATATTACTGGATTATAATTTGTGATGCAGTCATGTGTTCATCACTTTAATGTTGCAGCTGGTAAAGGTGGAGCTTCAACTACTTTATATACTGCTGGGTATCCTAACCTATAATAATACATAATCATTTATTAGTTGATTTATATCCTTGTATTAATAATATGTAAATTACTAAACTGTGGATTAGAAAGTACAATATTTGCCTCCAAAATGTAGTGGAGTAGAAGTACACAACCTTAAGAGTCAAAGTGAAAGTCAGAGCAACTGTGAGAGCGGGTAGGAGGAAGTGGAGTGGGGCTGAACTCTGGGCAAATGCTCCATGGCAGCAGATTAAGGAGTTGCAGAGCAGGGATTACCCACCATGAATAAAATAGTACCCGCTGGGCTTGTGTTTGTCTGCCTGCCTGCTCTGTACACACACTCCACAGCAGAGCACTCACACACACACACACACACACACACACACACACACACACACACACACACACACACACACACACACACACACACACACACTTCAGCTACATATATTTGCAGAAAAAAATACACACAGAAAAGGAATCATGTAATCATTTACCTTGATGAAAGTGTTTGTCATTCCTAATTGATGCACTAGGGAAAGCAATAGAGCTAGCATGTGTATCTCTGCTGGAAAGATAATCAATAATTAGTACTATATTTTCGCAGGATCCAGTGCTTTTCTCTATTCTCACATAATCACATTTGTCTTTATGTGTTCAATGAGGTTTCTATTTAAAAGTGTTTCCAGATTTTAAGCCTCCTGTACTTGTATTTATTAAAACACTTGCTATCAGCTGTTTGGTATTTTCCAATGTTGTTCATTTACACAAGCAGCATTACTTCTAAAGCTATGGAACTACATGCTGTGATTATGTCATATCAGACAAATCGTAATTATGAGCAGCCAAGTGAGAGAAACTGTTCAAGTCAGCAACAGTTGTGTCAACAAACCATCAAAATATAGTAGTCAAATATTAACACTATCAATGGAGCTAATTACAAAGAGGCCATTGATGTTGGTTTGTATGTAGTTGCACTTGATTACAAGCTCTACAAATATGTAAGTTGATAACATTTGCTAATATGTGCTCACTTTACATTTATTTGGTGTGGTTACAAGACAAGAAGTGGGAATGACCATGAGATATGATTAGATAAAAACCTTTATTGTCATTATACTACTGTGGAAGACAACAATACAGTGGAATTGTGATGGCACTCCCTGATACTAAAAACAATATAAAATGTGGGTAAACAATATAGAAGTCCAAATAAGAGCAGTACAAAAAATTATAATAAATACAAATTAATTTAAATAATTAAACATAAATACAATTTAAACAATTCTATTTAAATAAATAAACCCAACACCTTTTATTTTTTGTATGACCATATGTGAGAGATATATTTTCTTGTACTTCCTACTCTGTCAACATGGCTCTAAAGTAACAGTATGTTAACAACAAATAATTGTGATATAACTTAATTAACAATTGCAATTGCATCTGAATACATATAACAGTTTGTTGGCAGGTGCCCATTGTTTAAGCGTGATAATACTCTCAAAGCTTTGATGATTGTAATGGAGGCAAAGACTCACTCAAATAAAGCGTGCACCTTATTGAATAAACCTTAAGTAACACACTTAGAGACAGCCATATGATAGAAATACAAATATACACACTTATATACTGTATATATACAGCAGACACAACACTGCATAAATACAGAAACACCCAAAGGGCCTGCATATGCTCCCACAATACAAAAGCATACAGACATAAATTCATATATTTTCAGACACATACATGCATACAATTAATATATGTATATACAAAGACATGAGGCACAAAGTGCATATACACACACACAGAGCTATGCAGTGTTAACCAAACATACCGAAATGCACTACGGTACACACTCACCCTCTCATTTCATCTGAAAGGCCCACTTGTAATGCTATCACTCTAAAAGTCAATTTTTGCACTTTTGCTCCTGTAATCCCAATTACAGAGCTCATTCAAAATGATGGATAATCCCTTTCGTAGTGCCTGGTGAAAACAATTTGGCCGCTGTACTTGGGGAAACCTAAGAGGAGAGCCGTGCCACACACATCATTTTTCAGCTTACATTTACAGGGCTCATAAGAGCACGGCTTGTAAAGTGACTTTTGGGTGAGTTGATTCTGGCCAAAATAGGCTCTCACTTTCCTTGAGAATATGGTCAAACACACACAAAAACACATTCACACACACACTCACAGAGAGTAAAAAGAGAAAAGAAAGATAGAGTGGAGAGAGAGGTGGAGAACGGAAATTAAATGATAAGATATGAAGTGAAGAGAGAACAAAAGAGTGCCAGAATATTTAGAAAATAAGGCCGGGATCCGGAACAAATCTTGAGCAAAAGAAAGGATGGAAAACAAACCAATGAGAAAAAATAAGGATACTTAACCACAATTGCAGACTCCAGGCATCATAACTTACATTGAAGCTTTCAGCATGAGGCCGGTGTGGTGTGGGCTACAAACAGGGCCGGTTACACCAGGTTCCTGATGACATGACTACTGGGTGTGTGGAGTAATTCCTGCAGCCATGGTTAGCTACCAGGGGTTTGGGGTTTGGCACACATGGATGTTTCCACAGCACAAGGATGTTTTCATGTGATATGCTTCTTCCCTCTGTGGGGTTTTTATATGTATATTTTCTAACTGCTGTAATTTTCCATCTGATTGTCATGTAAATATAACGTCTTAAATGTTGCAATTTATAAATTGCTGTCAGCTGCGTTGGAACAAATACATATGTTAATGAATGGAATATGTAGTGACATGAGAAAAAAATTCACCCAGAGGAAAAAATGTTAGCAAATTAATTCAAGAATGACAGAAACAAAATGACACAAAAAGTAGGAAAACTTCAACTGCCAATAGGGAAGTGCATATTAGTTTTTGAGGTAGTATTAGCATGCCTACCTGGACTGACATTCATGAATTACATTTCTGCTACTGTGCTGATTTCATTTTAATGATGATAATTTTAAACTAATTTATCTTTTTAAATTAAGACCTGCATTTGCATCATTTATGGGCTGGTGACTAAGGGTTGCTTGAACAGAACTAGTATAATAGTATAGTATAATATAATGAAATAACTATTATAATGTGTAGTCTGACCTGGTCGAATAACAAAAGTGTTTAAAGTTGGAAAAAGGGCTGGCACATATGACTTTCATGTGAATTGGTTTGTGCCACAGACTTGAAATTAACGTGTGCTTTCTCAAACCATAACCAATTGTTTTGGTTACCTATCCCTCCATCATTTACCTGGTATTTGCCATGACCATTATCTTTACCTTTAGGCTACTACATGTGCCATATGCAGATATTGTAAAAAACGAGAAATAAAACATACAAACGTTGGCCTTGGACATTAAAAACATTGTTGTGGAAAGTTCAGTATTGAAATTCTTATCTGGTAATATTGTTGGAAAGATACAGCAGTAAATTCATAGAGTTGATCTATTATTATTGACAATACACTGAGTGAATGATGTGGTGATCATGAAAAGATGAACAGCAGTTAATGCATTACACCTAGACTGGCACTGTGGGACTATGAAGCATCTGGACTAATTTAATACATCACATTTTGTATAACACATTTAGGTGGAGACAGCGAATGTCATTCCCTCTCTCCACACTCCCTCCGATAACCAAAGCTTTCTCTCCTTTAGATCATGTCGTTTTTCCATTGGACTTAAACTCTTGAATTCTCTCCGACTATCCCACCCTTATCTTGCATCTCTCTGCTCACCTATTTTATCTCTTCCCGGCCCCTCTCATTATGTACCGTCATCCTTCTGATATTTATTTGCTGTGCCTCTCCCCTTGTCTTTCTCCAGACCCCTCATCACTTCCTTCTCTCATTTTACTGGCTCTTCTCCTCTCCCTGTTGTCCTCAGTTGATATGGGCAGCTCTTCTTCATTCCCTCCCCAAATTTCTATCCCCCAAGTTTCCCCCTCTTCTCCCCATGTCTGTCCCCTCTCATTAAAACTCTTCCTACTTCTTCTTCTTACATCTTTCATTTTCTCTCCACCTTCATCTCCCTCCTCCGCTCCCTTTGTTTCTACACTCCATCGGCTTTTATTCTACTGCCTCTGTCATTAGCCTATTCTGACTCCGTTCCTACATCTTATCCCATCTCTCTACCCCCTCCTCACATATTGACATCTCTCCTTCAACCCGTTATCTCTCTCCCCAAACCCTCTCTTCGTCTTTGCTTGGTTCCTCACCTTCATGTCTTTCCCACATCCCTTCCACTTCTCTTTTTCTCTCCTACGATATCCCCCAGATTTTATACCCGGGCTGTTTCTCCTCTCTCTCCCCCATTATTACTCCCCCCCCCTACGTCTATGTGGCCGTTCCCCAGGCAGTTGGGTGCGGAGGGCGCTGGCTGGCGGGGTGATGGATGACCATTAAGGCAGCTTATTGGAAACAGTCTGATTTATGGGCAAGCGCTGCCTCGGCCTAATGGCTTCATTTCTTTCTGCCGCCACATGATGTCACAGCCAAGGTCACCGCGGCAACGCCCCCCCTTTGTTGTGGTTTCGCTTGCTGATGACCTGAGAGGGATGGAGGGATGGAGAGATGGAGAGAGAGAGAGAGAGAGAGAGAGAGAGAGAGAGAGAGAGAGAGATGAAGGAAGGGACAGAAAGGGAGTTGTGAGGTTTGTTTGCGAAAGCAGAGAGGTGATGTATGAGTGTGTTTGGGTGAAACAGGGTGCGTTTGCAGAAATGCTTTAGTACAAATTTTGTTAGGTATGGAAAATGTGTTTTTACTGCTTATCCTTCAGCCCCCTTTTCTAAAGTCTCCCTTTCCCCTCCCTGCTCTCCTGTGCTCAGTAAATTTAAAAACTCCATCTCTTCTCCTCTCCTCCTTCCTCTCTTTCTCCTTCATCTCCCTCCTCCGCTCCCTTTGTTTCTACACTCCATCGGCTTTTATTCTACTGCCTCTGTCATTAGCCTATTCTGACTCCGTTCCTACATCTTATCCCATCTCTCTACCCCCTCCTCACATATTGACATCTCTCCTTCAACCCGTTATCTCTCTCCCCAAACCCTCTCTTCGTCTTTGCTTGGTTCCTCACCTTCATGTCTTTCCCACATCCCTTCCACTTCTCTTTTTCTCTCCTACGATATCCCCCAGATTTTATACCCGGGCTGTTTCTCCTCTCTCCCCCATTATTACTCCCCCCCTACGTCTATGTGGCCGTTTCCCCAGGCAGTTGGGTGCGGAGGGCGCTGGCTGGCGGGGTGATGGATGACCATTAAGGCAGCTTATTGGAAACAGTCTGATTTATGGGCAAGCGCTGCCTCGGCCTAATGGCTTCATTTCTTTCTGCCGCCACATGATGTCACAGCCAAGGTCACCGCGGCAACGCCCCCCCTTTGTTGTGGTTTCGCTTGCTGATGACCTGAGAGGGATGGAGGGATGGAGAGATGGAGAGAGAGAGAGAGAGAGAGAGAGAGAGAGAGAGAGAGAGAGAGAGATGAAGGAAGGGACAGAAAGGGAGTTGTGAGGTTTGTTTGCGAAAGCAGAGAGGTGATGTATGAGTGTGTTTGGGTGAAACAGGGTGCGTTTGCAGAAATGCTTTAGTACAAATTTTGTTAGGTATGGAAAATGTGTTTTTACTGCTTATCCTTCAGCCCCTTTTCTAAAGTCTCTCTTTCCCCTCCCTGCTCTCCTGTGCTCAGTAAATTTAAAAACTCCATCTCTTCTCCTCTCCTCCTTCCTCTCTTTCTCCTTCATCTCCTCCTTTCCTTCCATAGCCCCAATGACAGAATACGATAAAAAACACACACACACACACACACACACACACACGCAGGTTTACGGCCTTCCCTCAGACAGCTATTACTCACTTCTACTTTAAATGAGTGCCGTCAAATATATGGGGCCAGCCATTAAGAAACCGATCAATAAAAATGCCATTAGGGGTGGAGTAAAAAACGCTGATATTAGTAAAGCTCAAAACAAAATATTTGATTTTCTCTCTGATAGTTAGCGAGACGGTGCTCTTGGATGAGGCTTCGAGCGGAGATTGAGTCAGAGCGGTTGGGCGGTTTGAAGGTGTGTTGTGTGTTGCAGTCAGTTATTTACCCAGGGACGTTAATTCGAAGCTCTGTGTGATATTCCCAGCTGCCAGTCTGCGCTTTTCTCATCAAATTCTGTCTCAGGAGGTGGCAGTCTGGTTGAAAGTTGTGCCGACTTTTAGCAGCAGTTCTTCAATATAAACAATATTTAATTTTTGAGCAATATGTTTGATTAGCTTAGAAAAGGTCTTCAATAAAACCTGCTTTCAAGTGCAGTGCCTCGATATTTTCATCTTTTGTGTAGACGTTCTTTACTGCAAGTAATAATCTGAAGTGTCATCCTGTCACGTACTGTATCTTTTTCTGAAAACTTCCAAAGACCATCATGAGTGCATTTGTGTGCCCAAGTGGAAATTAAACCCCCAGCTCAGGCTTGGAAGTACTTTCACAGGGAAACTGAAATTAACTCCAACACGCTGGTGTTGGAATTTAGCATAAATCACAACTAAAGAGAAAAGTACAAACTGTCTCCTCAAACAGCAGTGACACAGCTGGACTCACTGGTTTTGAATCCACTCCCCTCTGGTATCCTGTCATGTTACATGATTTCTGGGGTTTTCCGTTTGAAGGCTGACACTGCTGCAGCTGCTTGAGATTTGGCTTTGCCTGCAAATCAGGAACACAGCTATGTTGCTAATGATAGTTAATAATCAAATTATGATGAATGGTAAAGCTTGTGGCTGCTAAAATAAAAACAGGATCATATCAACAGTCTTGAACACAATTAAAACCAGTGGTGGAATGTAACTAAGTACATTTACTAAAGTACTATACTTAAGTACAAGTTTAAGGTACTTGTACTTTACTTGAGTCTTTTCTTTTCATGCCACTTTCTACTTCTACTCAAATACAGTTTAGAGAGAAATATTGTACTATTTACTCCACTACATTTATCTGACAGTTTTAGTTACGAGTTACTTTACAAATGAAGATATTTGCAAACAAAACACATGTAGTTTATAAAATATGATGTTTTATTATAAATGAAACTACCCAACAATATAACGGCCTTGAAGTATAGCGGAAATAATTAGCCAATTAAACACTTAGTTGATTGACAGAACTGTTTTTATTGTTTCCAGTTTCTAAAATGTGAGGATTTTTCTGCATTGAGTACTTTTACTTTTAATACTTTAAGTACATTTTTCCTGATGATACTTAATTACTTTTACTTAAGTGACATTTTCAATGCAGGACTTTTACTTTTAAGAGTCTTTATCTTTACAGTGTGGTATTGATACTTTTACTTAAGTAAAGGATCTGAATACTTCTTCCACCACTGCCTAAAACTACCTTTGGGCTGATAAGACCAGAGAGTGCACACTTGATACTGGAAACGCAAGGGGCACAAATGTCCTGGACAGGGCTCTGGGAGGGATGGCAGAAACTGTAAAAAATGTCCATCATTCTTTCTTCTGCAAAATGATAAAAAAAAAAAATGAAAAAAGGGTGCAAAAAAAATAAAAACCTGCGATTTCTTATTTAAAAATGTATAGCCAAGACAGCAGGATTGCCCTGCTATGTTGGTTACTTTTTGCTGTAATTTTCTACAGTGTGGTCCAGTGTCTATAGTGATGAGAGAGAAAAGAGTTACATATTTGACTTTTAACTTTCTATATGTGTTCTTGCTTCTCAGCTCTCTGTAAATGCCTGTGCATGTGTGTTTCTTTAAGATTACCCAGCGTTTGTCCACGTACACGTGTGTACCATACAAGTACATGTGTGTGGGAAACCTTTGCACTCATTTGTTTTGTTTAGGTTCGTTTAAGCGCCTCGGCTCGTGAGTTTTAACCACTGTGTAAATACGGGAGTCTGACTTCATCTGTGATTTATTTATTGACAACAGACGTTCAGTGTTAACCAATGGGTGCTGGGAACTAGCCGCTCTAACACTCAAATTCTAGTGTGTGGTCATCATGGATGGCTTTTTTGACTGACCATGGATGCAGTGGGACTATCAGACCTATATCTACAGCGCTGTGTTAGTGATGGACTATGGTCTGGCTACACCACCTATCTATTCAGGGATAGGCGAAAAACAATCTAGCTTGTTTGTATTTCTTAAAACGATTCACAACCGTCCTGGGTGGCGCTAAGCCCCGATAGCAGAGATCTCGAGAGAGACATCAGGCGCATCCCAGAGTGTCCCCTCTCGCAGGCTTTATTCCAGCAATGTACATCTGTTGAGCTACTGAGACTACCTGCAGAATTAGTTCACACAACTCATGGAAATCCAATTGACACAGCTTAAAATGTCACCCAGTTGTTTGTGGTGATACAGTTTATTGTGGCAATTATTCAGTGTGCAGACTCAACTTGCTTTCTGGATTAGTCGCAGGCTTTGGTGAAAATGTGGGTGAAAATTAGAACTTTCTTAGTCAAAAGCTTATTGGCAGACTGACCTTGCGGATTTATTTCACACCATTTTGTGAAACCTGGTTGGCATTCGCATTTATAGTCATACACACATAACCAAAATTACCTTTGATTTTAATCATACAAACTTACAACATTAACACAACACGCTGGGACAGAACAGCATGTTTTACTCCTCACACGCTCATTTTTAACCCAATCAGATTCCGCTTTGACATAACATTGCCACCCTACACACACCCTTACTTTATCACACACACAAATACACATGCATTTAAATATACAGTATTACTTGATGGTCCCAGCAAATGTGTGCATCACACACACACACACACACACACACACACACACACACACACACACACAGCTTGCAAGACAGTGGTCATCTCTGCTCTCTGTGCCCTGCCCGGTTTCTTTGTTTCTCCTGTTTGTTTAGCTGCCATGATGGATGGAGTCTTCCTCTGCTTATGTTTTTGGCCACCTCTTTGTGAGCTTTACCAGCTTTTTGTCTAAAGGTGTGTCTGGCCCTTAGAACATGCTCTAGACATGAGACACTGTCCAGAGTCTCTCCAGCATTCCCAAAAACAGAGCAGTGCGAACACCACTGGGTAAAAGTCATGACTGTTAGTCATAAGTCTAAACAGAAAGAACAGGCTGCTGTAGTGTTATGTGCTGATGTGGCTTCTAGGATTTGTGACTGATGTTTTGTCCTGTGAGCTAAATGTTGTGTATCTGTGTAGAGTGGAAGTACTGTAGGTTATAGAAAATACAAAATCGTCCTTTTGTTGTTGTATCATTTTTAAAGATGTGTCTTAAAATATTAATATATTCTATCTTTGCAAAGGTGTGCTTCTTTAAAAGGAATTTACCCAGCATTAGTTGACCCCACATGCACAAGATAACACATGCACATTGTCATTATAGCTTGATAAAAACCCTGACATGCTCCAGATACTTTTACAAACCATCTTTTTTACCTTTCTGATGATGATAAAGAAGCAACTTCCTAGTTTCATGATCTCTTCCTCTAAAAAATGAATGCACTAGTGCACCAAAATGCAGATATTTGGGTTTTCTGGAAAAGGTTGCGTTAGTCCATGACTGGTATATTGCAGTTTACAGCTGGTTCTAGATCAATAGAGCTAAGTGTGTTGACAGCTGTAATACAAAATAGTGCAACAACATGAGACGGTAATTAAAATATGCTAAAATAAAATAAAATAACTTTCTCAAAATGCAGAGTCTGTTGTGAAAGTAAAACATGTTCCTGCACATAATCAAAAATAAGTCTACTGTGTATAACTGCTTGCCAGGACATGGGAAACCATGCATGGTTTTGATGAAAGAAAAAATATGTACATAAACTGCTGACTAAAGAGCAAAACAGAAAAAATGAGCAAGAATACTATCAGTTGATACGTGTTGAAAATAACATAAACCTCATAGGAGAGTATCTGGTCGAGGTGTGGCTGCAGGCTGGCGCTCCAGACTAGGCAACAACATACTCCTAAATCTCAGGCTGCTGCCCACCAAGCAATTCTCTTGGTAGGCAGTGCAGCACGCTTATGATTTATGACGAATCCCTCTCGCAATTTGTCACTGATGGCAGGAATGTATAATTCAAAACATTTTCTATTTTGCTGTGTGTTGGTTCCCTCCTTCCCCCCACAACATAACACCCCAACACCACCATTTACACCAACCTCTCTCCTGCTTTATTAATTTGCTACATGTACACAAAAGTGTCTTAAGGCAAATGTCTTAAGATATGTTTGTTTTTGACTAAAGATGTGTTGTGCTGGAAAATGACACCGGTATGTGATTAAATGTTCTTGAAACGTGAAAACATTTCTCTTCCTGTATGTTGTGAAGTTCATTTGTCTGTTACTAAAATGTTATTTTATATATGTTTCTGTATGATTGTGTGTGTGTGTGTGTGTGTGTGTGTGTGTGTGTGTGTGTGTGTGTGTAAATGAGCTGCATGCTTGTACATCTGTCTTCTTGTTTTGCATGTCCATTTACAGGGACACATGTCTGTTCATGCTTACTGTATGTGTGTCTATGTGTGTGTGTGAGAGACAGAGCAACCTTATATCATAGAAATTATGTTTCTATACTACACATTGACAACAGCAAATATGTTTAGAGAGAAATGGAATGCCGCCTCAATTAAAGTTGCAAAATATATCAGCAAATGTCCACTGGAAGGGTGTTTAATTTGTTTTCCCTATAATATCTCATTTTCCAATAAAATATCCGCAACTCAAGCATGTTTAGCAAAATGTTTTGTCTTGGTTTGATTTCGTCAAAGTAAACAGTGACTTGAAGCCAAAGACACAACATGTTCATTTTATTAACATTTGAAGTCCTTCTATTGCTTAAACCTGACCACACGCAGGACTCAGGATGCAAGGATTTCTATACTATATACTATGGACTGTGAGCTTGTGTGTCCATGATTCTTGTGTGTTTTACTGTCCGTCTGCAGGCATGCATGTACAGTATGTATGTGTGTGTGTGTGTGTGTGTGTGTGTGTGTGTGTGTGTGTGTGTGTGTGTGTCTGTGTGTGTGATTGTTTTATATCCGCCCTCCCAACCCCCTGCAGCCTGCTGATAGCAGCCGCCAGGCCTTATCCCAGTGGCGAGGTAAAGATTGATGCTGCTCATCTGCTGGAATGGGGCTATAAAAGACAGCGCTGGACTACACACTCACCCTCCGCCTCCTCTTCTTGTTCCCCGCTCTTTCTCACTGCTCGTTCTTCCTGCCTTATTCCCCCGTGATGTACACATGTACACACAGTCTCGTGAGTATTTTTATCTATCTATCCGGCTATCTATCTGTGCATCTACGGTATCTGTCTGTCTATCCCCCCACACCACCTCAGTGACACTAAGAGCTGCAGTAAAACCAGACCCCGTCATGTTCCAAGGTGAGGGCTGATCTCATACTGACTTGCCCCCTTCGTTAACACTACACACCCCCACAACCTGGAACATTCTCCTACAGTGTTAAGTGTTCCTCCGACCTCAGCCTGTAATACTCCCCACCCCCTCTCCGGTCCCTGTTACAGACTTCCAGTATGTTACTTGTGCTGATGCCAAGTCTTTTCTCGCACTTTGTTGTAATATTTATTTATTAAGGAAACATCTGCAAATTGTTTATTCTCTTTTCCGTTGCTACCAGAATTGGAGACTGAAGACTTGATAATTGGACTCAAGTCAGACTGAAGTCACAAAAATTAGGATTTGAGACTGGGATTTGATTTGCTATGGGACTGGATTTATGTAAGACTCGACTTCTGTAACAATATCGTCTTGCTTAGCAACACACCATTGATTTTTAATTGTGACCTATGCACTGAAATAGCTTGGCCTCATTCAGCTGCTGTATGTAAAACATAAGTCATTTCCTGTAATAGTAGTAAAGACTGGTATCTTGACTTGCAATTTGCTTTTGCAACCTTGTGACTTGATGTGTACTTGCCCTCAAGGACTTGACACTTAATGTGACTTGACGTGGAGTTGTCTTATATTACTTGAGCCTTAACTTGGACTTGCCCCTAAAGACTTAATATCAGCTCTGATAGCTAATTTGTTTCACCTACAGTATGTACCGTTACAAGCACTCAATCGAGAACGTTTTTCATGAGCCTCTCAATTGGTTTTTGAACTGTTTTGAACTGAATTGTTTTGAACTTTATTAAAGAAATGAGTCCCAGGGTTGCCAATTTATATGTGCATCCATTTGGAGTGGGAAACAAATATGGAAGGATAGCTAATCAGAACAAAGGCTGACTCAAGATACCTGGATATATCCAGTAGATTTGCTGATGTTATTGAACAGAATGATGTTGCACTTTGCTCATCAGTGTTTATTGAATCGCTAATCAGTGCCCCAAATAAAAATCCTTGTGTAGGCTATTAGTTCACTACACTGAAGTAGTGACCATTTATTGTGAAACCCACCCAGAGTTTGATGAGATTGTACATTGTAAATGGTCGTCATGGTAATATGGTCAATATGTCCACCGTCCCCTCTGGTTGTATAGGTTTCCCCTGTGGATGGCTCATGGTCTAGAGGAGAATTAACATGTTGTGGAGTAAGTGATGGATAGGTTGGATAGGGGGAACAATATCCAATGGTCTGTGTTCCAATTGCATGCCCAGGCTGCTTATTTCCCATGGTGCCCTTGGTAGGTCAGTCACCAATGGTGCTCTAAGCGCATCCTGTCTCACAGACTAATTTTGCATTCTTTAATATTGCATGGAGCTCATTTAGAGGGTGTGGGGTTGGGGTACAGTTTGCACACATGGACACATATATAAGAATGCAAACACACTTTCTCCGTTGTAATTTCCCTCTCACCATTCTCTCGAGGGTGTATTTTAGGATGTTGCAGAGGGTTTTGGATCGATGTGGTTAAACATGGCAAATTGTGTCTGTGTGTGTATGTATGTGTGTATATACATTATTGTTTTTGTGCCATATGTATGTCTATGTGTGTACAGTATACATGTGAATGGGAATATAAACGTGTACGTTAGTGTACACGCATATT
Organism: Sander vitreus; assembly: GCF_031162955.1. NCBI lineage: Eukaryota > Metazoa > Chordata > Actinopteri > Perciformes > Percidae > Sander > Sander vitreus. Next base: position 24,756,199 of record NC_135871.1, read on the forward strand.
CCCTAGCTCTTCAAAAAAGCGATTCAAACACCCTTTCTGCTGTTCTCTGAGTCATCAATCACGCTGTCACTTTAATTTATGTGCCACTTCTAGTTGCATTGTCATTCATTTTGGGGGGAAAGAATATTACCATTGCGCAGTTCTGGGGAAAAGCAGCTTCTGTTTGTAGCATACAGAGAGATTTACTGTATGGGCTGAAAACTAAAGCTATATATTCTGCAGCCATGCTTATGAAACAATGCACACTATTTTCTTATTCCATTTCCAAAGACAAAAGTATTTAGTATGTACTGTAGGCCTACCTAAGCGAGACATGAAAAAAGATCTGATACTACAGACACTGTAAACGTAGGTAATTCAATCTGGAAATAAATACCTAAAATCAGAAAGATCTACAAGAATGTTGACCCACTTCTGTTTATGTGTTGCAGAATCAGGCATCAGAGGTCAAGGGTTATAAGTTGAGGGGTCATGCAAGTCATGACTGGATGAGGTCAATGTGAGGTCACTTCCGCTTGGGGATTCCAAACTATTCCTGTCCATCACATAAGGCAACCTAGAAGACCTCTTTTACCCGGAGCCTCTGCCCAAGTCCCTGCTGTCAGAATGATGTACAGCAGAAGGCAATAGATGTTGAGAGTGCAAGAAATTGAAGGGAGTCTGTTGGGGAAAAAATGTGCACACACGCGCACACAAAGAAATACATGCTCACACACAAATATAGCTCTTGCTCCCCTTTTAAGATCTTACACATTCCACGCAAGGTTTTCCAAATGTATGTTACTGGCTGCTTAAAATACATTATTTGTATAAGTCACTAGATAGATAGTCTATATCCTTGATGTTCCACTTCTGAGATTGCTCCGGTGCCGCAGGAAATTCCGCTGGATGCATGTATTTTCCGTTTCCTTCGGCTTTCTTTGTGTTGGAATTTTAAATTTGGTAGATTAATGAGGACTATTGTTGACTGCTCCTCTGATCTATGCAGGGTAAATTGAGACAGCTAGCTAGACTATCTGTCCAATCTGAGTTGTTTCTCGCACGCCCATGCCGATTCTGATTGGTTTAAAGAAATGCCATTAAACCAGAGCATGCTTTCCTCCCATCCCTGAATGCTATGTGGAGTAGCCAGACCCTCCTTCAGCATGCTTTGGAGGAGGGTCTGGCAAAGCGAGACTACTAGATAGGTAAAGTTTTAGCACTGATTTTAATAACTTTTTCCATAGCATGCAAAATCTAAGAAATAGGATTTAATGATGCCAATCAACAGACAGCAGTTTGAAAATTCCCAATGTCACTTATAATGTTGGTCAGTAATTATATATGATTATTAGTGCGCATTAATGTCATAGTTAACTCGCAATTAATCGCAATTAATCACACATTTCTATCTATTCTAAATGTCCCTTGATTTCTTTTTGTCCCATTATTTTTTTCACATTTTAATGCTCTTATCAACATGGAAAAGTGGATCGGCTTTGACGAGGGGGCGGAGAATTCGCATCAGCTGTGTGCTTGGCCATCAAGTGGTATTTCAGACTGGACGTGCTGCGATGATAGTTCACAGCAACAAAACACACAGATCAGAACAGATTGTTTTGTTTCCGGTCTACCTAGATCTGGTGTGGTGTTGTAGTTTTTCTAACGTTACTAGTTTTTGCAACAGCATGTGAAAAAAACTACAACGTTTGCTATGCCAAAAAGAACGTTAATCTCGCGATAAAAAAAATGGGTTTGCGTTAACGCCGCTAACGCGTTTAACTGACAGCACTAGTAATTATTTATTTTTTTTAATACTAGGAGTAGACATTTTTTCACAACAGACATGACTATATTATATTTTTATATTTATTATAATAATAAATGCACAGGTGGAATTAATAGGCCTAACATTAATGATGGCCCTGTTCCATTTAGGTGTATCAGTAAGCCATTAATCTAATTAGAATGCAGCTATTGATAATAATTAATGAGGATGTCTGTCCTGCCAAAGGCACATTGCTTTTCTCAGTCACTCTGGAGATGTAACAGATACATTTAAAAGCCTTCATGATGTTTTTATCTGTGAAGTATTCACTCTTGATTTTTTTATTGGGTCGTATTGGGGGTTCACTATTGTATGTGTATTTACACAGACCCTATAAACAACTAGTTTACCTTTATCCTTAGGCTATTATATAAACTGTGTAGATGAAGGTTTAATGGAGCAAACCATTGTTTAAAGCAGAACACTGACGCTGCACTTGCATTTGCTGATCTATCTCGGAATATCTGTTCATGCATTATTGTTAGGTGTGATGCTTGTGAGTAATTACTGAACAGAAGAAGCCGTTTCCGAAGAAATGTTCAAACCCTGTGGATGTGTCAGACTTTATGACACAGACTCTGTAAACCAGCCTGGAAGGCACTCTTTATGAAAGCACTTGTGTTTTGTTGTGACAGTTCAACCTATATGAATATCGTGATGCAATAAGCCAACCTGCTTTATTGACTATGTGAATCACCGTCAGTCTTGATTCAGTGTAGCTACCAGCTAAACGCTTCATGCTACGCGCTAATCTCCAGAGTATAACTTGATACAGGCGGAGCACATCTCTCCACTCTGCTTCAGGGATCTTCATCTTTGCAACAAGATTGAATTATTTCTCCTTTCTCCTGCTCAGTTGGAGAAATTAAGTTACAGTGACCAATAACAACCGACCTCTTGTGTCATAGACCTTTGTCAAGAATATACCAGCAGAACACATAGCTAGATGCTAATTTAGCAACAAGTGAGGGCCTACACTCCCTTTGACTATTAGAAGCAAATTACAGTGACACAAAAAACCAAGCCAAGAAGAAGAAGAAACATATTCCCCATATTCTTTCAACAAAGACATTTTCACAGTAGCTTCCAACGTTAAGAGGATTGTGTGCAGCCTTATTGATTTTTTTGTAGCAGTGTCCGGGAGATGGCGCCGAGAAAATGAGGTCTGGCTTGAAGGTTTATGTCCTGCCACAGTTAGGAGGAAATGTGAGCCGAGGATTCAGCTGGCCTTTTATTGTAAATGTGCTCCCTCTAGATGGACTTAAAGTGTCTGTTGTCCTGGCTATAGGAGGAGAATTAAATATGAAGGGTATCAGTAAATGGGCAGGAAGACTCCAAACGAGTGCTTAGGGACAGTTTCCCATTATTGTCATCTATTATCTTGGACAGATTGTGATGTTGGCCACTGAGTCGTTGAATGCAATCCACTGCACATTGGTGGCAGGCAGACAGGTTATGGGTTATGTGAAAAAAAAGTAGCACAGTTAACTGTAAACGGGATAATTTGGGTCTACTTTGCACCACAATCAAATAGAAAACATTCATAATTAATGCAGGATGTGAGACAATACATCAGAACAGCACAACAGAGCTTCCAGTTCATGATTCAATTACTAAATAATGTTGAACTGCTGTAAGCATACTCTTATACAGTGCATTAAGCCATATTTTCGCTTATGGCAAACATGCACATCATTGTAGCTGTGTTATTTGGTGTTTTTTCAAGGAAGTAAAAAACAGAATTGTGTGAAATCTGACATATAAATCCTGTCTAGTGCCATGAGAATAGGTTGCTGAAAGATTCATTGAAGCTATGACCGCATATTCTTGTCAGGCATCCACCACTTTAGCACCACGTGATATGTAACTGTAGTTTTCTTACTGGATGTGTACTGTGTCAGATACTAGCGTAGTTTTGGGCTCACCTCTGCGTAGCCGCTGTAAAACGCTGGTCTGTACACAGACAGTCACTCTGAATAATAGGCCTGCAAGCCATAAATGTCAGCCCTTTAAATCACACACAATCCAGCGCTGTGTCCCAGAGAGAGAATGCTTCATCACCGCTTAAACTACAGCCGCCCATTTATTATGTGTATGTTTATAAATCACTAAGGAGACCTCACATTCCTGACGCCTGTAAAAAAAAAAGAGAGAGCGAGAGAAAAGGAAGATTGGAAAGAGAGGAAGAGCAGGAAAGGGGGACTGAAGTGAAGATGTGTGAAAAATGGTCAGAATGAGGAGCTGCTGCACTCATCATGTCATACTACAATGCATATGATGATAAATATTTTGGGAGAATGTTCAAAAACTGGATGCAAAAGCAGATGATTATTTAGTTGTGTTGCCTGTGTTGTGTAAGTCTCTCTCAATTGTTGTGTTACTTTGAAAAACACCTGAGTGCAATTAGTAGGAAACTAACGCCTGGAGGCATGAAATAAAAATATACAAAAACTTGATCATTCTCTTTCATAATGCATGAAATTAGATATATCTTCATTCTGCTGTTTAAACAAAACATATGCAGGTGTCATATTAAGACTGTATAGGGATGCCAAGGTTTGCACAAGCATGAAGTTTTATTTTAATCTGAGCCAAAAAAAATGTGAGACCATATATGAGTGTAAATGAAGTAAAAAGTCCCGCACAGGGTCTATATAGTCTAAGTGAAAGACATAACACATCTTTTACTGTGTAACCTATGACCGTAGACATACACAATGTACACTCCTTTAGCCGTGATATCAGACAAGTGTCTGCGCAGTGTCAAGCTACACCACCTTTCTCCTCTTTTGTTATGGATAGTTAATATTAACACTCGGCTGACAGTGAATTCCCCAGCATCTGCCAGAAATGTCTGTCCACAGGCAAAAATATCGCTTCTCCTGAAGATCAGTCAAAATAAGCCAATCAGGTCTTTAATCTTGGCCCTTTAACAGTCCCAGCTCGAAAAATTTACGAGTTACAGTGAGATGTACAGTTATCCAGTATATGTATATACATGCTTTTTATGAAGCAGAGTGCTTTTACTCCCTCCATTCCCCCTCATAAAATTCTTAAAACATACAACATTCCTAGATTTTACTCAACCAGTAGTTCCTTTGTTTGGCTCGAGGGTTTGGATGAACACCGACTTTTCTTTTCTTTGTTCTTTCAAATCTCTCCAACGACTGTGTCCAAGTAAGGCACAGAAAAACTGGTAGTACCAGGTAGATACACAAGATATGTGTGTGAGGTAATTCAGATGATACATTGATGTTTGTTCTGTCTTGCTTGTGTGGCATATTAAACAGAAGTAATACACTTCAAAATGCTGTTTTTGTTAAGGTTTGTTTAGCTATAAAACAAACTGTAGGCACAGTAATTTCATGACTTTTCACGATTTAAAGGAACTACTAAGTAATTTGTTTTATCTTATTTAATCACAATGTTGACATTTGTGGATTGTTCTGAATACATAAAGTGGTTGATAAATGTAAAAATGCCTTGGAATGGCAAGACTAAGATTCATTGTACACAAGTTAAATGTTGATAAAGTTGAATAGAATTGGAGCTATGCTTAATTCATGTACAGTGCACATTTTAGTTAAAATTATGGTTTATGTTAATCAAGATGGCAGTATATCTTCCTGAACTGATATCAATGGATTTTTAAATCTTAAGAAGGAAAACCTGCAGTAATAGGAGCTTCTGACTGCAGCAAATATGTCTTGTGTTGTGTTTTGGAATTAATGGAAATACGATAAATAATAAATAAATAACAATTAAACATTACACTGATATTATCCTTCTGAGACATAGCAAAAAAATAGCATTGCATTTTTTTTTTAATGATTGCCAAAGAATGACCTATAGACAAACTTGTGCACCCACACTAAACAGTATTCCATTCACACTGACAGTAGTGTACCCCTCCTAATCACTGGCCCACTTTCTCTTTTCCCAGGCTGCTCTGTTTTCCCTCAGGTGCTGTGGGGAGTTCGACAGCAGAGATTGAGGAAACCACATCTCATCAGCTGCTTGGATCCAGCGGGCTGCACTGTGACACACTTCTAGCTGTGCCCCCTTCAGATTCCAAATTCAGGTTTATCAAGTCTATTTTTGTCTGGAAATTGTGGCTTTGACCCTTGAACTCCTCACCACTGGATGCTTGTGAGCCTGCCAATCTAGGAGTTTTCCCTCAATAGTGTCTCTAAAGGAGCCTCTGGAGAAATGGCATTGAATTATTGTTTGAATACAACCACAAATCCCAAAAATCCAGTTCAATAGGGACCCATATTAAGTTTTGTCAGGATTACGTGGTTTGAGTCTTTCTTTCCCTCATATATGTTGATGTGATAAAGGAAATGCATTCTATAACTGTACTTGGAGGAGGAGAAAGGGCATTTAACAGTCACTTGAATTAGGGCAGCACTACATTTCACATGAACGTGCAATCAGAAGGCAGAGGGTTGAGAGTGAGCGAAGAAATGGGATGCAGCATGAATACACTTTCTACATGTTATTTGTTAAACTGCTAGAACATGGGAAATTTTGTTCCAAAATTGGCTACATACCATTTTAAAAGTAAGTTGTTGAGTTGTTAAATGATGTATTGCAGGCTGTTTGTTCTAGAAACAGAGAAGTAATGGATACTTAGAAATAAACACTGTAAATCTTCACCAGACTTTCTTTTTGAAGATTTGGGCATCATTGCAAGTTAAGATTTTTATAAAACAAACTCCCCTTTACATCAAAAGTTAATGCTGTAACTGCTTTCTGTCAGTTTGTACTTTTTGATCATTGCCCTCAAAGCTGCTCGGCTGCTCGGCCCATTCACGTACATGTCAATACAGACCCTTGCCTGCTCTTAATTGAGACATATATGTATCGAGCAGCCAGATCTACAAGTCACTCATTGAATATGAAAAATGGAGTATGGGAGGAAGAGGGGAGGGTGGGAGAGAAATCAATGATATGGATCTGCATGTGCAGACTGAGCCTCCATCCTGTGTGTGTGTATGTGTGTTTGCATGTGTGTATGTCGAGGTGCAGCAGTGTTATTGGACATCTGAATGAGTAATGATGCCGTCCCAGACTGTTCAATTACCACCAGCGCTCGTTTATTAAAGAGGGGCTGGAGAGATGGAGGAAGGAGGGTGGTGGCTCTGGTGCCGAGGGAACTGAGGATGAATAGGTGGAGGAAATGACAGAATGAACAAATGCAGGAAATTCTACTTGTATTCCATATCATTAATTGAATATTAGAGCCACACCCAAATTTATATTTTAGCTTTTTCAACACTGAGATATTGGGCCTTATTTAGGTGCTATTGAGCAACAGTGGCTGTTTTTATAAAAAAAAAAAAGAATTTAAAAAAAGGATGTGGTTAATTAATGTGCTGTTGTTTCGTGGAAAGGCTAACAATAGCTATTGCCCCCGATACATCTGATTGATTTTTAGTTTAGATCATTTGAGCTTGTTAGCCAACAGCTATCTATCATTGTCTTGTCATATGTGATTAGCAGAGAAGCTAACTGATGAAGTAGAATCATTTATTAGCACTTGTATTTGCAAGCAGTCCCATGCTAAGATCAACTTAAAATTGCCTCCTGGCTAGTTAGCCAGACAGACTGGAGGTTTACTGAGCTGATTCAGTGATGGGAAAGGACTAGAGGACACAAGACAGGACATGGAAGCTGCAGGGCAAGCTTACCTCCCTTTTACTTACTTATTGACCAACAAAAACAACATTAATTCTCAACTGAAGTTCCGTAATGAGACAGTCATCACCAGAAACAAATCACAGTTGCTTGTCACCATAAGGTGTGACCAATGCCACACCTTATGGTGACAAGCAACCTCATGCAGCCATGTGGTGTTCTCTCTGAGTAAAGGGAGTAGCGTGATGGAGGTTATACCGCCAAAAAACCTCTTAGCAAGAAGGTTGAGGTGAATGGTTGGTCATACAAATAATTTGACATAAACGCCAGAGATTGTTGTTTCCCATCTCCTACCAACAGCCAGCATTTGTTTCTTTTAGACATGATGGTCATAATTTCCTAACCTTAACCTTAACGTAGTTTCAGTTGCCAAAGAGTAACCAGACCTTAACCATAGACGTGGAATATATTTATTTGGAAAGCGGTGCAAAGTGACAGTTTTTCTTTTGAAGATGTATTGTCCATGGCTTCTTGAACATTTGTGATGCCATTGCAAAGCATAACTCATTTATTTACAATGCCCTGATTTTCCTATTTGGAACTGGATTCCTGACCTTTTGGTCAAAAAGATCTTCACCCAAAACTATCAAACCAGATGCCCCCATGTTTCTGGACAGCAAACTACAGAGAGAAATTCTCTCACACACACTCGTCCCCTGCCCTGCCCTTTCCTTTCCATTTTGCCTTCTCTTTCCCACTTTTCACCTCCTCTCTTTTCTCACCCTGTCTGTCTGCATGTCTGAAATGCTAAGAAAACATTGTGGCTATGTTGGCTATGCTGAGAATCAGTCAGCAGCTGCTTGATGATCAATTGAAAAGAAAATAAATCGTGGCCAAAGGAATTTGGGTTTTGAACTTTCCCCACTCTTTTCATAACTCAGAAACGATGCCAGGGAGGGAAACCAGCATTTGACAAATGGTAGTTGATATATATGTGTGTGTGTGTGTGTGTGTGTGTGTGTGTGTGTGTGTGTGTGTGTGTGTGTGTGTGCGTGTGTGTGTGTGTGTGTGTGTGTGTGCGTGCGTGTGCGTGTGTGTGTGTGTACATGCATCACTCATCCATGCATATGTGAGCATGCAATACATGTGTGTACTCAATGTCTGTGTGTATTTTCATCATCAATCTATCTGTTGCATTGTTATTCTTCTGCAACCCAACCAGAGGGCTATTTCACAAAAGCAGAATTCAGAAGAAAGTGAGATTTGACCTAGTTTAGTTAGTGCATCCTGGCTTTGTGGGCTTCATGTTAGCCAAGTCACACTGAGGAGGTGCGACTAGGTCAAGCCAGGGGTAGGTAATTCAGATAAATGCACATTCACGGCTTTCTTCAACAGACCACAAGGTAGATCCCATATTTACTGATTCTGAAGTGGAGAAGACGTGTTCCACCTACTTTACACCCTGTGAGCAGGAGCTACTAATGGAAGCTCACAAGGAAGTAAAGCATATGGTATATAAAAAAGGAAACACAGCCGCTGTAATAAAACAGCAAGGAAAAGCGTGGTACGCAATAGCTGACAGACTGAATGCATAAGAAGCTAATTTACTAACTACTGCTCTTAATTGAAACCGTCATTATAACATTATACCATTATATTCAAGGAGTTAGGACTTTTGCAAATTAATAGTTGTACACTTTGCCTTGAAGTTAGCAGAAGTTAATGTTATTTAGGAAATTTATGATCAATCACACTGCTAGAATATGACCATGTTTCTCTTTCTTATATGTATACATGTATATATATATATATATGTGTGTGTGTGTGTGTGTGTGTGTGTGTGTGTGTGTGTGTGTGTGTGTGTGTGTGTGTAAATTCAGCCAGGATAACCGGAAAATCCCAGCTTAATCCACTATCTAGGTTTTGTGAAATAGCCCTCAGATATGGAAATGAGTGTCTATATTTGTATACAACGTTTGTACATTTGTATCTCAGAGAGAAAGAAAGAAATTGTAAGGAGAGCCTCATTTGCCCTTGTCCATTTGAACCACATCCTGCCCCCAAAATCACCCCCCTCCATGCTCACATGAGTAATCATACAGTAGTACACCCCCTCTGCTATGTATACACACATTCATAGATTGGCAAGAAGTGCTTGACTCATGACTCAACCCCAGACGCTGGCCAACGCCACTGTGTTGGTCTAGTGGTGCCACAGTACTGTGAGCGTCCTCGCTCTGTCCCTGCCGTATCACGAACCCACATAGAGGGCATATTGTTTATTAGGCTTGGGAAAGACCAGAGTTCAAGGACATTAATAGCTACAATGTGTAATATCCCTCCTCCTCCCTCCTGCTCCGCATCCTATTCATTCAGCTTTTAGGAAATGTGGGTTTTGGAAATGGGGATATTTCATCTGGGAAAGTACCATTGCCAAAACTTGACTGTACTGATGAAAAGCAACTGTTAACTACTAAATTATTAAAATGCTAGGGTTTGTACTGCTGTAACTTCACCACTTGGAAATCAATAACTTAAAGGTGAAATGATATCAAAAATTGCTGTTATATGTAGCATGTTTCTATTTGGAAATCATTAGCTTAAATAAACACATTCATTTTACGTTTTACATTTTATTTCATATGAAGAAGAGAGATACAGTAATAGCTTGTCCTTTATATCGTACACAACAGTGCAGAGGAGCAAGACCTTCACTAACACACATTCCCTTCTAAATATATAAACCACCTTTGGTAACATTTCAACACACAAGGAGTGTTTTTGATCATAAACAAATGTTTAACCCCCCTCTTCCCCTCAGTGTGGTGGGTGTGCTGCTATGTGCCAGCGTCAAATCTTACGTGCCACCATGGATCCTGAGATGATTAGCCTGAGCTTGTCTCCTGTGCGCTAATTGCTAAACCCAGCATCAACTTCGCTATTGTCTAATTAGTCTTAACAAGATAACGATTAGTGACCAAATCAGGGCTTTGATAAAGAAAACACATGCGAAAGTTTGTTCTTTGCAGTGTGGTTAAAATAGCAATGGGGTACATTTCTAGCGTTGTCACCGATGTCCATATCTTTTTTTCACTCTGTTACAAAGTGACATACAATCAGAAGAATCAGATTTATTGCTTTCTTGTAAAAATGTGTGTTGAATTGGCAATGGTGGAATAATGCACAGGTAAACTGTAGTATAAAGAAATGAAAAGATCAATCAATCAGTACAACTTCATTTTTATAGCACATTTCATACTGTTGTTCAAATGTGACTGACAGCCTGATAATAAGTCAGCAAAAGTACAAACAGTAAGACATCAAGATACCAGTGCACACAAAACATAAGTATGTAAATAACATGTAAATAAACATGATTTAAGGGAAATTAAAACAATAAAATAGATGAAGACACTAAAACATATTTGTAGAGAAAAACAGTTAAAGAAGAAAATTCAATGATAGAAATTAAACACTAAGTTTATGTTTAAAGATGTCAAAATGTTTGTATTATTTAAATTTTCAGCTATTTCCTCATCCTTATTCACACTGAGTCGCTGTACAAAAGAAAACAATGTAATATAACTACTTTCTTCATTGCATTTTACAATTAGAGTTTCATTTTGAAATTATTCTATTATTGTGAAACACAGATATCTAAAGTTTCACAGATACCCGCTAACATGTGCACAAATACATGTAACTACATGCTTGTACGCCCTGAACTGCCACATATAAAGACAGAGGCAACTGTTTCATTAGAGGTGTCACAAACATGAATTATAAATCAGCATTCTCCTTCACCTCAGTCTTCAGGCTTTCACTACCCCCTTCTTTTATTTTTATGTAAAACACATTGTGAAAGGTCAGTGGAGAGAAACAGCAGAAGGATGATAGAGTCGGGTGTGGGTTTCTGTGTCTGTGTGCTTTCATGTATGCATATGTATATATATATATATATATATATATATGTATATATATATGTATATGCGTATGATTATGAGTGTAATTCCTTGGGGTGTGTGAGTGTGTCTGTCTTTTCAGCAGGGGTGAAACTGTGTCTCCTATGCATGCTGTGCTCATTGAAAAGTGGTGTCTTGTGCCCGGGGGCGGGGGGGTGCCGGCGAGAGGGCAGGCGGGCAGCCAGGCGCCAAAGAAAGAGGTCACATCCATATTCATCGCATTGGACATGCACATGTAAACCACTTTTAATATGCCGTGACAGGGGAAAGTTGTGTTGAGGCGGAAGGAGAGGGCGAGGGAAAGGCAGAGATGGTGACAAATATTGAACGAACAGTTGTGAGAAATGTCCACGTGTGCGTCTTCATTTGGCCCTGACTGACTTTTCTGGTGAATGACCTGCAAAATACAATGATCAGAGATAGGTAGATGGAAACAATTCTCATTGTTAGCAGAAGAGAGAGCCAGCACATCCTGAAACATTTTAATTGAATTACCATAGAAGCCGCTTTAGCCAAATAATATACATACATTTAGCTATAAAAACCTAACTTTTCAAGCACCTATCTCGAGCGCTGGACTTTACTGCTTCAGAGTAATTCAGAAAAAAGTCAAGTGACAGACAACTACAGAAAGAGTAATTGAGTATGATTTCACTTATTTAAAAGGCAGTGAACCTGCTGCGAGTAAGCTAAAACAAACCACAAAGCCTGTTAAAGAATTAGCCCAAAGGTTTGGTTTATATATATATATATTTTGGATGATGATACTTGTCATGGATTGTGTATAAGGAAACCAGAAACCTGATGAGGGTAAGATAGCAGAAAACATTTGGTGAATAAAGCAGTGTGTACTGGAGAAGTTTCTGGACAACATTTCAAACACATTCAAACTGACCATTGCAGTAATGGATGCTGTGCTGAAACTTGGCACAAAGGATAAAAAGCACTCATTACAGTAATCATGCAAACGTTCTAAATGTATCAGTTCAACTACTCAAAATTAGATGTTTCTTCTTCTAGTAAAGTAAAACCATTGTTAAAGTGAATGATTAGATTATTTGAATTCAACTTTTTTTTATTTTTTAAGAAAAGATCCTATATGTGATCTCCACCACACAGGCTTATGCACATACAGCTATTATAGAATACTTACAGCATCTACAGTACATAAATATCCAGCTAATTCAAGCATTCAACCTGCATAGAAAGACTGGAAAACAAAAAAGAATGCTTGTTATAACAGGACACTTTGAGGTCAGTGAAGGCATATCATCTTCACATCATAACGGGGGGCCCAGGTAGCTAGTTATGACAATGTGGCATTATATAGCAGCGTTTGAAGTCAGCCAGTGACAGCCTCTCACTATAACTGCCTGTCAAAAGCCCCTGCTTTGAAGTCAGCAGTGATGAAATAGTGAACAAAAAGGAAGAAAAAACATAATCCAGTCAAATTAAGAGGTCATGTCAAAGCAGCATCTAACAGACTATGAGAAGGTGCTATGGTTTCTCTGGGTGTGTGTGTGTGTGTGTGTGTGTGTGTGTGTGTGTGTGTGTGTGTGTGTGTGTGTGTGTGTGTGTGTGTGTGTGTCTATAGAGGAAAGGAGGGTTGCAGGATGGCAGTTTAGATAGAATTGGAAGAATAGGATCTTTTTGCAGGACACTTAACCTCCTCATACCCTGCTGGATGGCCCTTTTGACAATGGCACCACTTACCATCTCACGGTCATGAAGTGCTGTGTTCATACCTTACCTGTACATTGGACCATCCCTGGGGTGGGAAGGGGTCATGGTGGGGGTTGGACTCAAGGGATGGGATTTTCTAGTAACTCTACTCCCGACTTTTCAGACAACACCAGGGTCCCCTGGGCATCTCCACCCTCTATTGGCTTTAATTCCAACAAAGGTTTAGTGGCGACAGGAGCTTCCCTAAGCGGACAAATTATGCTATCGGTTTCCCCGCTCTTGTTGGGGAATGAGAACGTCTGGCTTCCCTGAAACTGGAAGAAAAGTTCTCCATCTGGAAATGTGTTTGGAGTCAATCAAATCAAAGTTGACCTAAATTTGCAAGCACATTTGTTCTCTCCTGAGTGTTTAAATGAACTTTGATCCGTTGTGTTTAATGGAAGGTAGTCAGTTTTAATCCAAGCACACAATACGCCACCACTGGCATTGTTGGGGGGTCTGGGAGACAGGTTTATCCTGTCCAGCAGAGCTGTGTGCAGTGAATCTTTCTGGGCTTTAACCTCCAGCTTGCCTTGAACAGTGGGGAATCCTCCTCAATCACTATAAGAAGGTCCTCTCAGCCCCACTCATATTTTAACCACTAGCCCCACACCATGAGGCGCTGTGTAACGGCCCGTCAGTGGCTGTAACCTAAGCGCCAAAATTGCTTTTTGACGATGTACCTAGTGTTGTTTTAAGAGCCCCCGTCTGTCCTGCCCAGCCTCCACCCCCACCCCCACAAAATATGATTTGACCATCTTTCTCACTTACTCTTCTCAGCATGGGAGCAAAAAGAAAGAAAGAGAGGGAAAGTGAGAGGGACTGGCAGGAGGCAGAGAAAAGCATTCCAAAGTGGTGAAGAAGGGGAGACACTATGGGAGTTATTTCCGCAGTGAAGAGGAGAAAACCTCTTTGCAGTTCTTAATAGGATCTGGTCACCCAGGCTGAAGCCGGGCTACTCCTCTTGAGAAGTCCTCCCGGTAAAAATCTGAGCAGGCTTTTAATCAAGAAGCAGCAGACGTTACACAAACAAGAGCCTGTGCTGACGTCATTCTGAAAACCGCTCCCTTTAAAACTGAGAGCTTTGCTCCATTATTCCATTATTGCAGATCATATCTCACACAAAATATAGCTTACAAATCTGAATTTACCGATTTTTGCCGCTCAAAGTTTTCAAAGCTCCATTGTGTAATTTTTTGAGTTGATTCTTAGCAAAAACCCCTTTGTTCTTTCACAAATATGTGCTCATTCATGTGTAATTACTTCCACCAATTAATCAAAGTATTCTCGTAAGCGTAGAATCTGCCATTCAGAATCATTCAGAATACATACGAGCGAGTCGCTCGAATGACGGCCGCCATTTAGCGGCTCCATCTTTAAAATACATTAGCCAAAGAGGGACATACCTCCGCATTTCGCGCTTTTCACTCAGTGGCACTGACTGTGACGAATGCCAGGGAGGGAGGGGGAGAAGATTACTTGCTACTGCCCAAGGGGGCAAGACTCTCTCCACAACGCATACCTCCTATGGCACCATTTTGATGCTAACAAGCACTCACCCACCGTTAGCATTCCATTGACTGCTATTCATTTTGACGTCACTTTGACAGCGAATAACTTTACATCTGAAGCGTTTAAAGACTCTATTTGTCTAATGTTTATTTCTAAAGAAACACGACAATGTATAAAAGGCTCCATTACCTTGTACCTCACGTTATGGCTCCGTAGTATACGTTTTTGTAAAAATAGGCAAATGATTGTGTCATAACCACGCGACTTACTGTCGCATAGTAGAGGAATTACCGTATAGTACAGGAGAAGCTCGCAGGCAGTTTCGACTTACATTAGCTGTTTAAGTTTAATTACTAACGTTAACTAGCTTATTAGTTAGCAATAATTAGCCTGTGCCTATGTTATCTCCTTACATATACCTACACTCTCCATCTCTGCAAGATTCAGAATGATTGAGATTTCTCTTGGCACAGCTACCAGAAGACTTACAACTTTCAGACAGGTTGCTCACGTCACATCTACATCTTCAAGCTCAGTTGGAGGCTGCTCAGTAACGCTCAGCCATCACCGGAAAAGTGTTTCTAATAGCCTTCACTGGTCTCCGTAGAAATCACAGAGGTCACATTGTCCATTTCTTTTACTGTCTATGCTACTGCCGGCAGATTTGAAGGAAGTTAAAAAGAGAATTAAAACGACAACAGGCAAAGCAACAAGACCAAAGTTATTATTGGAGTGGCTTTTCAAGATAGAAAGAGATCACAAGGAGGAAGGATTTTAAAAAGGACACTGAAGTTGCCTGCTTTCTTCTCAGGTAATTCTGCCTATTTGTGTAAATTTGAAGTTTTATAGTTGCTACTTGCTTTACTTTACATTTTGAGAGTCAACATATAATTGCTGCCTGGATTATGTTAACTGACAATTTTTTCCAAAGCACAGGACTTTAACACTGAAGACAAGGGTTTTTATTCTGAGTTGTGTGTGTTTATGAAACAAAAGCACATTGGTTAGGAAAGATTGTGGTTTCGGGTAAATGATAATAAACAAAACACAATCTGTGCTGTGCTTCAATTTACTTTTGACTTTTTCAATATTGAACCAAGACCACAATCTTTCCCTCACCTTAACCAAGTACTGTGA
The DNA here is from genome assembly GCF_031162955.1 of Sander vitreus. Taxonomy (NCBI): domain Eukaryota; kingdom Metazoa; phylum Chordata; class Actinopteri; order Perciformes; family Percidae; genus Sander; species Sander vitreus. The sequence goes on from NC_135871.1 coordinate 24,771,979, forward strand.
GTGCCTAAACATAACCATAAATAAATCAAGCTTGCTACGAGCAGATAATGTAGGTAAAACAAATGTGAACAAAAGTCAATGTTTTGCAGAAACATTCAATACCAACATTTTGTGACTTGGCAAAACATTTTCTGCAAGTTCCTTTGAAAAATGTATTTACTGTTGCAAGTTAGTAGTATATAAAAGTATTTTTTGGATTTGGTCTGCCATCTCCTGGGAAAAATATCTGGCTTTATATTGGTTTTCCTGATGTTCGACTTCACCAGTCGCTTGTTTTCTTCAATTCTTTGCCAGACTCATCCACTATAGCCTGACCACAACCACATTCATTCTGTTCATGGTGGGATCAAGGGTTTTGTTTATGGATAACAGTTTAAAATAAACAAAACAACTTAAGAACATTTTAGGAGATGAGTTTCACAAGAGAGATGAGAAGGAGTGGGGTAGATATAGAGTATATCACAGTAGTTTATTAAAATATAATTGAGTCAGCCTGATCCCTACTTCAGGTCTGCTGTGGACAACCATACACCCATTTGTTTAAAACTCAAGTGACCTCAGTCTGTTTAAAAGTTGGAACAGCTGCCACCCTTGCCAACACCCATGTCGCTCTGCTCATCTCTTCCCATCCCACTCTCCTCCTTAGGAACATATTGTTCCCACACCGTGCCTGCATCAGTGGTTGACATCCACTTGGGAGCTCTGAAGTACTGTGTACATATGACCACAAGTGGTGTTACTGTTACCAGGGATCACCTTACCCACTGCCATCAGTTAAAAGTCTGACAGAAACCCAGAGTGGGCTAATGGGGGGTGCTGTGGTATATACATCATCGTCACAATCGTCTGTTCTGTCTAAGCATTTCTGTTGCATAGTTGACACAGATACATTTCCTTAAGGGCAAACATACTTACATTTTTGTAAATAGTCCAAACATGTCTACCCTCATTGCCGTTCTAACTTTACAGTAGTTTGTCAGAGCTTTATTTAAATATGTGTTAATACAATACGTTTATGGCTGTTAGGCAGACAAACCCACCAGTACTGTATTGTATACCAGCAGCTTATAAAGTTGTTTGGCTAACGTCTGGTAAAGATTCCTCTCCATCTCACAGTGTTGTATTTCTTGCCATTTCCGGTTCAGCCGAGGACCGAGGAGTCAAGGAGCTATCGAATAAGGGGTATGAGAGCCTGGCCGACTTCAGCAGTCAATGGGAGGGTCGTCAGCTGATTAAGCTCACCTGGACCCTTTGGCTATAAAAGCCAAGTGTTTATTCCTATATCGCTTCCTACATCTGAAATCGCCCCTGCATCACTTTCCTGCATCACCATCCATGCCTCCATACACTGCTTTCATTGCTGATCTACACACTCTATTGTTAATTTGAGTTAACTTTAGTTTCAATAAATTATTGTTGTTTTAAATATAACCTAAGTCACGTTCAGCCCCAACAAAACGTAGCAACACGTTTTTTTTAACTGAAACGGGAATGCGTTAAACACGTTGTTGTGTGTGCAAGCGCTCTGCCTTTTTATTACTACAAGTTTACATATATGTCTCTGCTGATTGGGAAGCGAAATTACGAATCCCACTATGGCCACGCCAAGACCTGCCCTACGAAGCAGCTCGATTGATTGGGGTTAGGCATTTGACCTCAAGTGGTTAAGGTTAGGATAGCCGATTGGTCAGGGGATAGGACCTGTACAAATGGGGTTACATTACCTTGTGTAAGCATGGACCCCTGGCCAATTAATGCTATTGAAGGGCGGGTCTTGGCCTGGCCATAGTGGGATTCGTAATATCGCGATTGGGAATCACCTGTTACACAGCCAATAAATGAGAGACACACCCACCAAATGAAAGAAAAAATACCTCAAAACCATTGCCCGCCGTTTCACAACGTTCTGAGGAAACATGTCGTTCAACCCGGAAACTGTAGCAAAACGGTGCTCACCGTGTTGAGATTGAACGTGCCCCTGTTCTGCTGAGGATCTTGTCCGTTTGTAGTTCCTGGTTCAACCATGTTTGAGCAGAGAGGGGTCAGGATATACCAGTATGTGTGTTTTTGAAGACATTTGTTGTTATTGTTGGTGGTTACATGGATGCTTGCTTCTGTAATTGCATGTGCAATTGTGATGGAAATTGTATTTTTAAAAATCTATCAAATATCTACTTGTACAAGGGTAAATGTTCGGTATTGGGAGCTCCCCTGTTGGTGGTTTAGTCCAATTAGTGAAATTTCTAGCTACGCAAATTAGGGGTGGTTGTGTGAGGTGTTTGTTGTTGTTGCTGCTGTTTTGTTATATTGCTTTCCGCAATCCGCAGTCATACAAAAAAGGCCTTGATAAACCCATGTGTAAGTCCAGTATTTATTCACCTTTTAGCCCTGTTTCTGTTTTCACCAACTCCTGGGAAAATACTTTATATGGCTTTTTAGATGCTAATTGCTTAACTGTGTTCACCAGCTAGCCGCTAACTGTGTTCACCAGCTAGCTAACTAACTTTGTCTGCCTTTGTTGCTGGGCAGGTAGTGTGCATGGTACTGTATGTTATATGATATGTTATATCAGAGGTTTTTTTGGTGTGCAAATTGCTTATCTGTATTGATTAGAATCAACTACACAGTGAGTCTGCAGGCTGTAAACTATAAAACTAAAAATAATGAGCTGAAAGAGAATAAAGGCCTGTACAGCTGCAGAGTTAGCTGTTAGTTTAGTTTAGTTAGTAGGTTTAAGTTATAAGCTCTAAGTTTAAGCTCTAAGTAATAATGTGTAGCGTCCCTTGAGCTCTCCTGTCTCTAACAAGGATAAATGAACAACAGGTAAAGGTCATCATGTAATAAACTGTACTGTCTTTACATTAGTTTTGCCTGACATTATCAAGATGAGATACATTTATTTTTCATTGATCTCAGACAGTAGGTCACTGACTGATAGTTTGCCTCTGTTCTGTCTGAGATGAACTACTGCCGTTTAGTCATTCACGTCAGTGGTTGTTCAGGGACTGAGACTTGATATTGCCAATGCTTGCTTCTTGGAAACCTCATTTGGATGGAAACCTACCACTCTCACTCTCTCCACACTAGAGAGACATGTATCCTTAGCACTTTTGTGGGTCATCACAAGGGGGGGAAAAATGCCAGTGCCTTTTCAGCACACCCTTGCCCATCCACACTGCACAGCTCCTTCTTTCACCCCTCTAGCGCCTACCCAACCCGTGATAATAATGACGAACATCATTTATGCAAATGTAATTAGGCCGAGAAACAGGATAGTGGAGTGCTGGGCGCCAATGGAAATTTATCACTGAACACTCAGGCTCTAAACATTCAATTAAAATATTGAATTTCACCGGATTTAATCTAAACGTAATAAATTAAGCAGTGCTAGAAGGGTTTGCAGTAGAGCAGGCTGACATTTGGCTGTCAGTATCACACTTGGTGATGGTCATTCATTCCACTACCAGCCTCCAAGATGCAGACTTGTATCGAAAACTAGGAGAGAAGGTGATGTCTGGTCCTTGTATCTGTATCTGGGTCAGTGTTTTGTCTTCCTTACGCCTGGAGAGGTGAGGTTGGGCTATCCTGCTGAGGCAAACCAGTGCCCCGCCAAACAAAAATCAATAAATGTACAACCAGATGTGTAGTTTTCCTGTCACACTGCTGTTGAAGAGGTTTTTTCAAAGACGCCAAGTGTAACTTGTAAACACAACATGAGGTGGGAAAAACAGATGTATAGCTGGTGAGGACACAGCCACCCTTATTGGAGAAGTTTGGATTTCAGTATCCATCATGAGATAGCAGGTGTATCTAAACAAACCTGGATGAGACCAAATCACTTATGGAGCTTTTGTTTGTACCTTTTGTACCAGCTAGTCGCTTACTCTCTTTGTTTGGTACTGAGCAGACCAGTGGGTTTATCTGCTGTCTGTTGCATCTGGAAGCGAGGTTGATATGAGCAGTGGGAGTGAACCAAAACAGTAAAGTTGTGGTCCGTAAAACCAAAACAATGACTTCAAAGATTCTAATCTACTCCCTAGAGCTGACGGGAACTGCAAGGTCGGGAAATAACTATTTGTGGCTTTCTTACTCTGATTGACATCTTTCTCATGAGCCCTGTCCCCTAAACATTACGTTCCCATACAAATAAACTGCATTCTCAATAGCGTTTCAAGGGAAATGTATTTTGTCCCGGATTATGTTTGTTTGTTTGTGAAGTATCAGAAATATATATATATATATATATATATATATATATTTTTTTTTCCCCACTGTACAGTCCACCGTACAAGTTTGCGTATGGCGGTCGGGGTGGATGGATGGGTCAGATTAACACCGGCCTTTCACCTAGGAGACCATTGTTGTGTCCCATGTGAAACCAAAAGTCAAAGACATATCTTAATTTACGTACGTAATTTAGGTGTATGTAACAACCATTCCTCTTTTAATCCAAACCATGGTCTTTTCTGAAACCTAACCAAGTAGTTTTGTTTCAATTCACAACATTAACCATGTGTTTGAAACTGCACACAACGTGCGTCTGTCGCTGGTATGAGGATGCTTCACCCGGGACAATATACGAGGACGTGTAAATCCGTTTACCTCTAAATGTAATTGAGAATGCAGTTTAGTTGTATGGTAATGTATTTTTTTTAGGAGACAAGGTTGTTCATATTGCACTTAATTAGTGATATATTGTTGGTATGTATGAAAAAAGAATACTCTATGAAAATCTGCTTTCTTTGGCTAAAGTCTCCCACGATCAACAGAACAACAGATGTTTAGTAAATTAAGGTGAACCCGCACTCAAAGGGCTTGATAACAGCATACAAATCTCACAAACAGCATGTGTTTGTCTTCATCTAATTGGCTTTTTTTTTTCAGTAGAGTTGGGAGTTGGTAAAATGTGTTGCTTGTGGATGTGTTTCCAAGGTGATACATTTTTCACTCTAAAGGTGACAAGAGGTTGGAAAAATTGACACAGAGTAATGTATGCAAGACCTAAATGAGAAACTTTGCTGCAGTATGTGCTGGTTGAACAGCTTCATATTTGCATAAAAAACTAAAATATGTTGTATATAATTTACATTTATAAGCACACATTGCGGTGAACTGTGTAACCAGCTGGATGCCCTCACCTCTGTTTCTGCTTAATGTAGCGTGAGTGCTTCTTGAGAGCTGATCCTTACTCAAGACTAAAGCTGCAATTCCAACCTCTGCTCGTACAAACAAGCTTACAAGCTGTGTGAATACAGATCCAAGAAATTGCTGCACTCTTGAGAGCTGTACTCTCAGTGCTTGCTGTGAGACAACGTCAGAGTTTGCATCTTGTAAAGTGTTCTGCTCTGTTCGTGTTTACACACGGAGGAGATGGCCGCCTGCCTGCCTTGGCTTCATGGTAATAAGCTGCCATTGTCCCAGTTCTCTTAATATCACATTAGAATTTCATCTCAAGGGGGGATTCAGTGTGAATGTGAGAACTTTCTATGTTTAATGAATAAGACTGGGGAAAGAGTATCTTAATAGTTGCATTAATGCTCTTTTTTTGTCCCCCATCCCTCTGTACATATTGTGCATAATGTCAAACATGACCTGATTCTTCCTCCATTTCCATAATGCCCCTCTGGATCTTGGTGGTATTTTGTCTCATTTTGTGCTGCATTTGAAAGCAGAAGTCAAATGAGGTCTGTTTATGAATCATTGCTACAGAAAACTAAGAATGTAATGCAGAGATGTCCTTCAAAGATGCTTTTAATGCAGACTGCATAAGCCTGCCACTTTAAAAGGCTTAAGTAATGTAAAAACATTTTAGAGCCTTTCCAAAGCTAAGACTTGTTAATTTCTATCCATTTTATTATGCTTGGCAAACCCAGTTTAAATGTATTTGTTCTACCATGATGGCAAAAATTACAGTGGTACCTATACCAGCGTTTATGTCTAAATACACTATATGACCAAATGAATCTTAGCCACAAGAGCGTTAGTGATGTTGGCTGATAAGGCCTGGCTCACAGTCTGCAGTCCAGTTCATACCAAAGGTGTCGTGTGGCATTGAGGTCAGGATTCAAATTCTCCCACACCCCAAAATAGGAACGGTTTTCGGTAAGGACTGGGCTTTGTTTACAGTGGTATAAACATGTTGAAACCGGAAAGGGCTTTTCCCAAACTGTTTTCTGCAAAGTTGGATGCGGATTCCCTTTAACTGGAAGTAAACAGGCCTAGCCATAACCATGAAAAAGTAAAGATATGTGAACGGGCTGTCCACATATCTTTGGCCATGTAGTTTAAATAAAGTCTAGACTAGACACGTTAGCAATGTAGCTGGTAAACCGCTGTGTGTGCTATGAGCACTTGAAGCAGTGAGTTTTCCATTCTTGACTTTAATCTGGACCTTGCTGTGTCTTAGATCTACTATCCGACACCAAACACCGCCCTTACAGCCACTGATAGCCTGGCATGACTTATTTATCTCTAATTAGCTGCTTTTCATTCAAAATCATGAAACTATAGACTGGAATAGACATAACTCATCCCTGCATCTAGGCCAATGTTTAGTCTAGTATACCGAGGTTGATCCTCCTCTCTGTATTTGATAGTACCATGATCCATTATTCACTAAAGATCAAGTTTTAAAGCAGGGCAGTTTTAGTGAGCCAGGGAAGACGATTTCCTGTGAAGAGATTTTTTTCATGCTTGCTCTTTCAACCAGTCTGACAAATGGTTTTAAGGTGTTTGATCTGTAACTTTTGGTGTTTCCACCAAAAGGACATTTATCACTCAGATGTAGCATGGCACTCTTTACAAAGCGCTTTATTCTTTACAACCAGGGCACAGGATTAGTTGTTAAAATATAATATTTCAGTTTTGTCTTGGTCTATGATTTTCAAATTTCCATAGTGGGATTTAAATGTCAGGTGATAAAGGAGCCGTATTCACTTCCAGGCTCTTCATACTTTTTCTAGCTTAAACTCTGCACACTCCCGCAGGCCCGGCTGCTCTTCCAACCACCAAGATTCCAAAATTGACACGCTCCTCTCATTTAATATCAAACCACTCTCAACGCTGTTACATTCATCAGAATGAGCTCACAATAGGAAATAACATTTTGCTCTCTTGTCACTTTTTTAAAGACCACTACCATATTTATTTACATCTTTCTTGATTCTCGCTCAAATGTGAACCTGTACACTCACCCTTTTACTGGCGTGTACAAAAAATAGTTGTTCATCATGCTTTTTGCTCTTTTTTTTTTGAGTTTATGTTTGCTCTTTGCTTAGTTTATGTGTGACACTGAATACTTCTGGAGAAGTTATCCTTTCGCTCACCTTTTTTCTCTGCTGGTTTGTTATCTGCATTTTTCCTATTTATCACATTGATAGATAATTGATCACTAAAAAAACAGACACAAAAAAATTCATACATAAAACATAATGTCACAATAAAAAGGACACTATTAAGTCAGTTGGAGAGATGACAGCTTGGATGTTGCATGAAGCTGTTTTTCATACTGTATACCTAAATATTAACTATGCATGTGTAATAGCATATCTTGCTAGAGAAATGAAGTATTTTAATTGCCAAAATGTTGCAGTGCCTAATACCCCTGCAGCTGTTTTCCAGGACCTGACTTTATGACTCACTATCTAAATATTGGATCTGCACCATAAATATAGCTCCAGTCTATGATGTTAGCTTTGGTCAAGTGCTTATTTTGGATCATCAAGAGAGCTACAGAGACTGAATTGGTGTTGGCTCATCTATCTTTTTCACTTTTCACCTCTCAGTCTCTGTTACTTTTCTTCGGCTGTAAGAAGCTGGTGATACAACCAATTTGTGTTGGCAACGTAGAAAGGAAACCCTAATAGCAACGAGCAACAATGTAAAACAGATTTTTTTTTTTTTTTTTATGTATCAAACCCCTTAGTACAAAACGTTACTATGCCATTAAATATGTAATTTTTGGCAACTTTGTATTGTCTATATATGCTCTATGGACAATTTCTGCTGTTCAAGTATCGTTCAATTGTGCAAAGCGTAGACGCATGCTAACGTCTCTTATCTTGATGAATGATGTGTTAAGTTCCATATTTTCCAAAGCATTTACTTTGGATGATCAAGACTGGCAGAGTTTTGATTGATGGGTCTTAATTTATCTTTTTTGTGAATTTGTGTCCTCTCTCCATTACTTACACTTTCCTTGAGTCCTTAATAAATTCCTTTTGCGGCTCTTGTTACTGTACACTCCTCTACTTAAACCTAAGACATGCAATAGTACCTAGGTCTCTCATAATAGATGTCCTAATGTTTTATTTACCTGCAAGACCTTAATCAGCTCCCTGATTTCCTCTGTTGTTACACACCTTACCTTGAAACATAGCCTGTGTATATCCTCTTATCTGACACTGCTTACTGTGCTCGCCAGCCGGCAGCCAACAGGAGAGCTGGAGGTGGCAGACAGGGTTGGGAAGTGTGTGTGTAGATGAAAGTGTTTTGGACGGTGCCTTTTGTGCAATTCTCATTTATACATGCAAGTCTTTGTGTGTTTGTATCTGCGAGTGTTAATTTGTGTGACATGTGCCAACTCCTCTGTCAGGGATGAGGTCACACCCTCCTTCCTCAGCATAGGTGTCTGCAGAGGTTTGTATCAACTCAGCAAGTAGGGTGAACACCTTTTATCCCACCCCACGCACCCGTACCAACAGGCATACACACACCCAGCCCCCAAGATATCATTAGCCTTTACGCTAACATCAGGCCCCAAGGAAACTTGGGAAAATGGGGAGGGTTTTGAGCAGTTCTTAAGCATGTGTTTTAGCGATGCATGCAAATGTAAGTGTTGTGCACTTGCTGCTGAAATATATCAGGGATGTCACAGAGGTTTCAATGACAAAATAGATGACTCCTATTGGCAAAGATGTTTACAGAGTGATATATGGAGGCTATGTGTATCAGCTGCTTAGAATTGGAGGTGTTGCCACTTTAATCAGCATTCATAACATCTAAAGGGTCAATAACACCCTTTTAGTGTGTTTTTTTTTTAATCTGATCTACTGTAGAGTAGAACAGTTTTATTTTGCCTCTCTGTGCAGTTATAAGGAAACACATCTTGCAAACAAGGGATATGAAAAAAGTAACTTTGTTGTACAAAGTTTTGTCATTCTTCAAGGTTTTTGATAACTGTAAAAACGAGGTAGAGTGTATTTTGGCTTTCCAGACAGTGATAAAAAAGTAATTTATAAATTTACACTCAACGAACAAAGGCACTCTTATTCTTATCTGAGAATCTGTCAAGACGTTTACAACCAGTTTAGGAAGCATAAAGAAATGTGAGCATCAGTTCAGGGAGCCTTCTCAAGCATGAGGAGCTGATGGCTGTCAGATAGTTAAACTCACAGCCACAAAGCCTCATTCATGTAGACCTCATCACAGTCCACTTGGAAGAGAACAACCGTACATCATTATGTATCTCAGTGCAGTTATTTGGCTCAGATCACATGATTCACTTCTGCTCCAACAGATCTAAGGATGCTTAAAATCAACATCTGAATGTCTGGCTCTCAAATTTGAGCCCATTACTTTTCTAATGTCCCAAAAATGTACTACAATACACAGTGATATGTGTCAAATCCAAACAAAATTGGCTGTGACATTCAAACTGTGTCACAGAGATCACGCTCCATGCAGAGTATGACATGTGATTTACTCTAAAAGTTGCCATTTACATTATACACAGTCAGGGAGAGAGAGGGGTCTTTTGGAAGGAGTTCCCATCAAACTTTATGCACATTACTGCTGCATCATTAATGACCTAATATGGGCATAACGAGGAATTGAACCTGTCATGCCCAGTTCAAGTGTCCGTATCCTGATTTAGGTCTCAGTCACTCAGCTACAGAATCAGAATCAGAAAAGCTTTATTGCCAAGTACGTTTTTTACACATACAAGGAATTTGTTTTGGTGTTGTAGGTGCATGTCACACATTCTCTAAAATAAGTTAAACAGAACAAACAATATAAGTATAAATATATGTGTGTGTGTGTGTATATATATATATATATATATATATATATATATATATATATATGATATATATATATATATATATATATATATATATATATATATATATATATATATATATATATATATATATATATATATATCATACACATACACATACACACACACACACACACACACATACCCTGATAGCACTGATACCCTGTGTCCTGCTGCCATGAACAAGCCAACAACAGAGGTGGAAAAAGTACTAAAATATTGTACAGAAGTAAAAATACCAATACTTTGATGAAATATTACTCAAGTACAAGTGAAATTACCTATCTGAAAAATTACTCAAGTAAAAGTAATAAGTAGTTCATTTAAAATGTACTTTAAGTAAAAGTTACTTAGTTACAAAAAACTGTAAAACGGGGCAGTGGGATATCTCCCATGTAGTGAAACTAGGACAAGAAACTAGGACTGCTACCAGTTCAGTCACCTTTGGCAGGCACATCTGGCATTGCATGATGATACTATTGGCCCTCTTGAATTTAAATGAAAAACAGTCTTTTAAATGTGGCCAAGGATTTTCGTCGTTTTGCGCAGCAGAATTCTATGTTTCAGCTAGCATTTCTACTGAAACAGTCTCTGAACCGTCGTTGCTCGCCTGATCCACCTCCATCTCGTTCTCAATCTCCTACAGAAAGACTTGGCGCCTGGTAGGCAGCCTAGATGCTGATCATCCGTCACTGTAGTGTTAGTCAGTTGTTTTTTTTACTCAGTAACGGATAGGCTTTGTAATGTAACAAAATACAATACTTCACTCAAAACGTAATCAAGTACACTTTAAATTAGTGATTTTAAAAACTACAAAATACACAACAAAACTACTCAATACAGTAACGTGAGTAAATGTATTGTGTTACTTTCCACCTCTGACTAACAGAAACACCCCGTCTGAAGATAGAGCAATGCTCTTTTTGACCATCAGTGCAAAGACACTCCAGTGTCACTCTAACCTGCTTAATATTGGAGTACAGATGCCTTAAGTAAGATCTTACTGTCCCAGATAACAAAATGCCTTTATAATACTGTATGTGTGTTTGTAGGCGGTGAATCCATATCTTATAGCCTATGACATGCTGCCATTGTTTGACCTCCTCAGACAAAGAAAGGGGAGGATGGTGCTTCAACAAAACAAAATGAAAATATGTATGCCAGGGGCAATGCAGTATGACCCCCCCCCCCAGACCTGTTGGTTTCCGTTTCCTCAGCCATGTCCGTTAGCCTCAGACTCTTTACATTCTATGGCTGCTTATCATGCCAGTGATGTAGCCGATTATGGAATTCCAACATGGCGGCGCCCGTGTAACAACAACACTTTCAATGTACCGTTTTATCCCTTTTAACAAATTCAGCCATTTTAATCATTGTACCAATGAGAAGAAATAAAATACATCTGTTATATCACCTTTACTGAAATTCCAGTTCAGTTCATCTTTAAGGGGCCGTGCTCATTTCCACGGAATTCTGTGAGATCAGGTTGTAAAAAAGAATAAACTCTAAGCATATCATTTGGAAACGAGTGTCTTGCCATTCTGGTGTTGTCTGTCTCGCTTACCACCTCTGCATGTCTCCTTTCCAACATTCAAACATCACATTCACACAACAGCTTGTGCATGTGGAAATTACATCTCAAACCAAGTCATCACTTTTTAACCTGTTATCAGTCTTATTTGTCTAACCTTCACAGTTCTTGAGATGTGTTCAAAATGAAAAAAACAAATACACAATGAGCTTCCTTATTTAATTCCTTCAGTTTAGTACCTGGGACTTCTTAAGCGTGATTTATACTTCAGCGTAAAATCTACACCCTGGCTACGTATGTAGGTACGTGGAGACAGACTTACGCCAGACCCTACGCCGTAGCCTGACGTGCACCTCTCGAAAAATGTAACAACACGTCCCGCAGCGCACGTTGTTTCTTGGCAGCGTTGCATTTCCCCCGACTCATTTCCTGGTTCTCCTTCTCCATAAACAACATGAAATCAAGGAGAGGGTTAACTTTTCCTGCTATAGATGTCCCACCCTGTTCTGAAAGCACAGGGGAGACACTTTGTTTCTCTCACTATGACTCACTCCGAAGCTAATCACCGTCACTCTCTGACTTCTCCCTCGCTCTACCACACACTCCCCACACACACATGCCGGCTCGACGCACACACCAACACACAAGTATAAACTTCAGGCCACTTACGTAGGCTATAGCGAAAGCTCTGCGTGGAGGCTCTGCAGAACCTTAAATCACACTTTAGTTCCCATAAAAAGTCTCACAGTGTATGTGGGGAAAAAGGGCCTTATCTGACCACCCATCAGTGTAACGTATCAATCAGAAAACGGAGTACTCTGTTTGACAAATCAGTTTGAAGGAAGGCAGACTCTGATTACCAGCGTGTTTGATATCACTTTCTGTAAATGTCATGCACACATGTGCAGGTGTATATTTAACTTAACATTTAACTCTCATTTTTCCATTGATCTGATATCATTAGATGTGAGTGTTTAAAAAAAAATAGCACTTTTCAATTAGATATTCATATCTGGTACAAATGTTAAGTAACATACATTTTACAAATAAAACAGGTGGCGCCGATGGTTTTCAATATGCTCTCCAGCCGCCGAGATCATTTTTTTTCATATTTCCTTTCTAACACTGGGGTCTCCTCTGGCTGTGGTGTCACTGTTCGACCCTACAGTATTTATTTATCTTTCTCACACATTCCTTCCCAGTGAGCCAGGCCTTGGGCTGCCAGCGGAGGACGTGAAGTCAAGCCAGGGAGCCAAGGCCACTGTCAGCTCTCAGTGGTTAGAATAACCCCGAAAAACCTCCTGGGAACCGGGCTTGGATCAGACCAGAGCTGGCAGGGAGAACGAGTGAGAGGTAAGAGATGGAGAGTTTAGCCGAACCTACGTTGAATATTTGGGATCATAATTGTTTTACAGTTTTTGGTCACTTCTAACTTTAAATATATATCTTTTTTTTAATTCTTGCAACCTTTAGTTGTACTTTTACTTTACACAATTACAGTATAAAGCCTCTCCACTGACATGACTAACTAACTAAATGTCACACATTATCTCAAATCTCTTTCTTCTTACTCATTATTATCAAGCTTGATCGTCCCTCCTCACTGCCCCTGAGACAGTGTGTGCCTTTGACACGTGTGGAGGAAGGACACACTATCAGTTTTTGTAATTACTTATTGGTCATGATCAATTAGCAACATTTTAAGGCACTACGGTAACCTTGTATAAATACACTGGTGGAATTCAATGGCCATCATAGTTGACAATTAAATTGGTCTGTCACTGCTGGGCCCTTCATTAATCTCAACTTGTCATTCTTGTTTATGTTGGCTATAGTGTCTGTGTGGGTGTATGAGAGGAGTCGGCTCGAGTGTGTGTGTGTGTGTGTGTGTGTGTGTGTGTGTGTGTGTGTGTGTGTGTGTGTGTTCAGAGGAGGTCAGTTCTGTGATGTGAGAGAAGTTGGAAGATGTGTGTGTATATATGTGTCATATTCACATGTGTTTATTTGCATCAATCTAAATGTGCGCATGTGGAGGAAGTGTATATTTTCTGTGTGGGCGCATAGACGTGTGGTATGTGGAAATCTTTTTAATCGTAACTGTCATGTTGAAGCGAGTTGGCACCCTGAGGCGATTACCTCATGTGTCCTTGAGTATTTTCTAAATTGCTTGGAGATGTTTAGAGCCTCTCCAAATGACTTTCATAATCGCCGTCCATTTACACCATGTGAGAAAATTCCTACTCACTTAAACTCGCTTTTACATCGATTGAATTCGACAGAAAAGCTATTGTATGTTGCGTTTAGTTTCAAATCTGTAATCCTCTTGCCGTTTCCCCTTAGATTTTCCTGAGTGTGTAATTCCCTTAGTATACAAATTTAAGAGTTAAGTTGGGGCATAACTATTTAATTTAGTTTTGATTGTTGGTAATTTTATTGCCGTTTTGGTTAACAGAGCACTAATGGGATCTCTTACTGAGTGATGTTAGCACTGGGAAATAAGACACACACACACACACACACACACACACACACACACACACACACACACACACACACTGGTGGGAAACAATAGTTGGAACCACATACACACTCTTGTGCTGCTGACCTTTCACCCTCCTCACTGTCTTCTGACCCTCCCAGTGTGACCCCTCCATTGGCAGGAGGGTGGGTTGGCATTGGTCACATACCCCCCCACCTCTCTCCTCCTCTCCCTCATTGCTTCTGGGTGAGTGTATCTGACTGGAGACGAACAAAGGAGCGTGTGGGCGCCTGAGGACGCAGGCTCGCCCTGGTTCGTATTTCCATATGCATGTCGACACCTATTTTGTAACTTGTCTCCTATATATATATATATATATATACACAGCTTTCAGCAGTGATATGATGAGTGTGTAGATTTATAAATGCGTGTGCATTTGCATGTGTGTTTGAGCGGCTAATGACAGTTGGTGGATGGACTTTATGGCCTTATTAATTCGCAATGAAGTGGTTAAAATGTGTTTTTTGAGCCAATACTTCCTGTGTTGATGAATATGTTTTTTTTTTCATTCAGTAAATACAAATTATTGATGATTAAGAGGCCCAATTTTTACTACTTACAACTGTATTTTCTTCTTGTCTTGTGGGTCCGCTGATGCTTTTGAAGGAGAATAGATGTGACTACTGAGGTAAACAAGGCGATATGTTTATGACCTTTTTGTAGCACAAATTGCCCAAAAGCTGCCGAAATTGATGTATTGTGATGTTGATTACAATAATCAATAATGTTTACTATCTAATTGAGCATTGTTTAAAATATTATTTAAGCTTTTACCTCCTAAAGCTCAGAACCAATCAATTCACTTTCGACATGGTTTGAATTCCCTATATAAAGTTGGAGGTATAAAAATAATTGAATGCAAAATATAACTGGACTTTTAGGTTATTATACTATATTTTATAAATTATTAAATCGGTCTAATACAAAAGTTAGTTTATTGAGTTAAATATCACAATACAAACTACTATAACTTAACATGATCAAACAAAGAAATAAGATTCAAATAATATTTCATGTCAACACATTATGTCAACACATAAGTAATGATAAGTTTTAAAAGCAACAATGAATATATTCAGAGGAAAATTGTTTTAAAAATTAATTATTTGACTAACAAAAGACATTTTGACTTGCTCTTGTTATAAATAAAGCTAAATAAGTACTTAAATAGACGGTCATTACTTTATAAAACTTTGTTCTTAATTGCTGCCAAGAACAGACCGGCAAATGTAATAAATTGAGAACATTTGCACATGGCAGTTTTTTCCTCTTTTCTTAGCAGACTGTTAGTGTCAACCATCAAACATTAAGCCATAATTAGCAGGGTGTCCATGCTTGAGTGGTTGTGTGTTGAGCAGTGGAGTGGACAGCGAGGAGGAGGGTCATGCTAATGAGGACAGACTCGTCACAGCCGTGGATGACTGGCATGTAGACCCAGAGGATGGAGACACTCCTCGCTAATTAAGAATCCCTAATATTAGTGTGTGTGTGTGTGTGTGTGTGTGTGTGTGTGTCTGCAGAGCATTAAACAGTGAGCAGTTTGTTGGAGGGTTTACATGCAGCGAGAGTTCATCCTCGCACCTTCCTTATCTGTGAAATATGAGTCTGGAGACCGCGAGTAGCGTTTTTTCTTTGTATTTATTGTAGTTCTTAATTACATTGTGTAAATTGTATCAATGCCCAAGACTTTTATCTTACAAATAAATCTCACTTCCTTTTTGGCAGTGGTTTCACAGAGGACATATCATCTTAATTTTGTCTGTTTTCACAACAAGACTACATACAAAAATATCAAGCATATGTAATAACAAACAGGCAAGGTTGCATTCTGATGTACAACTTCTGTAAACCTCTCTGGTACAGCCTGTGAGCTCCTGGCCTATTACCATGGCCCTAACATTAAAAGATTTGATTGGTAAAACTTGAGATGGTACAAAATTTGTTTCATTCAGATTTATATGTCCGAAGAAAGAACATTTTATGTAGGTAGAAATAACAGTAGTAATAGGCAAACATTATTATTAATTACATTAATTATTTTAGTCAATAAAAAGGGAGAGTCGTCCAGGAAAAACCCTGAGGTGTTTTTGATGCAATGCATTTTGACATAGCTTTGAGGCTGTAGTTCTCTTTGGAACTTTGGTTTAAAATAATGAATCTGGGACTGGGGCTTCTTTCATTCTGAGAGACTGGCAGCAAATGCTTAATCTTGATTTTACATAGCTGCAACTAAACTTCTTTGTAGTGTAAAGCTTCTGAAAATATTTCAACATGACATTATGTGCACATTTGGCATTATTTACAGGAACCGGGGAAATCCCACTCCTCTAAACATCAAAATGGACAACTACCTTATCAATTAACATTTCACAGTCTGATGTTATTATAATCGAATGTATATAGCACCCATGATACTGCGAAACATTGTGCACAAAACTGTCAAATCTAAATAGACTTTTGCATTCTGTTATATTGTACATTTATGTCATGCATGAAAGAAAACTGACATATTTTTTGTATGTGTGCATTGTCATTACCCTATACCAACTGCAGACAGATCCCCGTCAGCGTCGCTGGCTGGTAATTGGAGGGAGGTGGCTGTGATTAAAATTCATATTTTACACCCGTCGTCACATCTGCATAGCCACAGGACAGGCCTGCAGCTGTCAGTGTGCCTGGGACCGGGCTGGTGGTGTGTCTGTTTTTATGATGGGTGGGATGCATGAAACACTCACACGTCAGTGCATTTATAAACACACATAGGCCCATATGCATGTACACAACTACTAAAAACAAACACAAAGTCATCTTGTGCCTTGCTCCTCTCCCTTGTTCCAGCTGAGTAAGACCAGGCCCGCGTCATTTCACCTCAGGGTGCCTGCTGGGGTCAGAGGTCGTGTGTAATGGCCCAGTGCATCTCCCAGCACAGTAAGCCTACTCCAGGAGCTGACACACTCGACTACTCCCTTCCCCACCTCCCAGCCCTTTTATTAAAGCCAATACAAAGACAAGGAGCGTGTGTGTGAGTGAGTGTAAGCCAGTCAAAGATCACATTCAGAATTTCAAGTTGCTGAACCATGAGGTGGGAACGTGATATGACCAGTGCCTACTACTGAATCTCCACTGTGGTCATAGACCATGGCCAACATTCAGTCAGTCTGCTTGGTTTATTTAAAGTTCCTCTCAAACTCAATTTGGAGTCCTTAATTAAACTACCTGTCACTCTAAAATAGCACAGTTAAAGCATTTCCTTTTGAATGAAAATCAAAATTTGTGTGTAGTTATGTGCGTGTTGTAATCAGTCAAGCATGTTTGGTTATATTCCATAGTATACTCACTGCTGCTGTATCTTAAAATACAATTTGTTTCCATGTAAAAAGAAAATGAATAACAAGCCATAATTGAATAGAATTTTAAAATGTCACCTTAAAAACAACTAAAACACAGGAAGAAAACAATAGTGTAATGAGTGACATGGAAATGTATTAGACTAAGCCATGACTGTTCAGCTTCATGCCCAGTACAAGTATGTACCTGCTCTCTAATAACATGATTTTAATTAGAGTACGGTAAACACCTTAACTTTCAGAGTTGAATTACATGTCAATCCGGTTGTGTCATATAAAAAAAAGAACCTACGATGGTAGATGTCTACACAGTGGAAGTAATGCAAAAAAAAAAGAATCCCTTTTCTGGTTTCTTCTTTATCTCTCCCATTCAAACCAGCATCTAGATTAGTCTCAGTGACTCTCTTCTCAAGCTGGTCATGATCTGATTAAGTCTTATCCAGCAGGATACACATGATAGTAAACTTGACCAAGCTTGACATGCATCTGGGTTGAATCCCATCATCACATTTCCACTTTAGTTGTTTTAAGGCATTTCACATTAATGTACAGTATCTATCCATGAGACTGATGATGAGAGAGAAGGTAGGCGTCCTGTTAAGAGCAGGATACAAACACTGGCTTGCCTACTCCCTTCAGTATCTGTGTTTCAAGAACAGTGACATTTCACATTTCCAATGGTAGTGGTTAATTTCATGCTGTATAGTTTGATGTGATATTTGCATATACTTAGTAATGTATTACTGTGTGTGCCTTTTTTATGAAAGTGTGTGTTATTGCCCTACCGTTGATGGTGGCAGTTAAAGTGTAGGGAAACTGTCAGTGTTAAGATGGAGAAGGAATGAATAATGACCCTTGTGAGGTTATGAATTATGGTGTGATACAACATTGGTTTAACTTCCTCTTTAGTTTTACACAAGGTCATGTCAGTATTATTTAGACATGTATGACAGCCTTAGAAATGGTAATTCTATTTAACATTTTAGAGATTCCACAGATTACAAGGACTCCTGCAGAATTTAGGAAACATTGCCTTAATGATTGTAACCAAGTGGTAAAACTTTAACCAATGGTATTTAACAGTTTATATAAACACAGTTACAGTAGTATTAGTAGCCATATTGGCCTGGTCCACAGCCATTTGTGCCTTGCAAAGAATACAATTCACTGTATCCTATCCTCCTTTGCGCATGAAATATTTTGGACTTGAAAAAAGTGAAATGTAAAGATGGTTAAAATCGGCACAAAACATCACTTACTGACACCTTCAACACAAATACACTATATTGGTCAGTAGGAGATTTTACTGCTCAGTTGAAACTCCTAAACATATTCATCTTGTTGTCAATAAACATTTGTTAACAGACACAGATTGAGTTTTTAGTGTGTGGCAAAGCAAACTTTCTTTGGAGAATCTTTTTCCTGCAGTGTATTTTTTTAGACATGATACTGTATAGCAGAAGAGACCAGAGATGTTACTTCACTTTTATGAAATTCGGTCTCAAACAAAAGCTATATTGATCGATCCCTGGTTTCATTAAAAAACATCATGGTTCTCTCATGACACATTTGGACTGTTATGCCATTATGGTGACACATTTCTATAGTACTGCATTTCCCAAACCCCCCACGTCAGTGGAGAGAGAGACAAACGGTCTGTGTAGGCCTCACATGCTTAAGACCAGGGATTAGTGTGTGTGTGTGTGTGTGTGTGTGTGTGTGAGGTAGCTAGCTAGCTAAGTGACGCAGTGATGTCATAGTCCTTGTGTTTTCACATGGGAACCTGATAGCTCTGAACAATCTAAGGCGAGCAATTTTTGGCTCAAGCGCACTTGACATAACAGAGAGATAATTGTAGACTTTGTGTCCACGGACCCTCCAGAGATCCAGAGGATCAAACCCCTCTAGGATTTTGGACACTTTGATGACGCGTTAATGCCTGCAAAAACATTTACCGCCTCAGAGATCACAGATGGAATGATGTAAATGTAATGCAGTTCAAGTTAACTGCCCCCTGATATCAGAAGATGATGTAAAGTTTAGTTTTATTTTGTCTTAACTGTTGCCAGGGTGTTGAATATAAAATACATTCATATTGTATTCCACCTTTACACCTTTGTTCCAAAGAGTCGCCATCATAGATGGCATAGTGAATGATATTATTTAGTGTAATTTAGTAATGGGAACTCCTGCGTATAGTGAGGTCAAGTAGAACTCAGTCAATATCTTTAAAGGCTGGATGACTGCAGTCTTTAGCTGATTTTCTGGACAGGAGCTGACATTAATGTAACAGTAATGGCAGATTACATTGACCATGCTTTAGCCATGGAGATTTATTGGTAAAATTTGTTGGAGCACACATGCTATTGTTCACAGCAGGCATAGTGGTGCATGATGCATCACAAAGTTCTGTACTCTTCAAACCACACAAAGATAGGCTACATTAGAGACTGTATGGGGCTTCCAAGACACTAAACTGTGTCTTGGTAACTTGTGAATAATTTTGCAAGAGTAATGATGATTTTGGACCGCTGCACCCTCAATGCATGTGTAGACCTGCGATTAATTGGCTTCATGCATGACTGTTAGAGCTGTTAGTCCAATCCAGAGCTGGATGTGCAATAGGAATTACAAAGGAATATGAACAACTTAATTAGAAAAAAAGGGACATCTTTCCAAAAGAATTACAAGCATTATGTTCCATTGCCTTTCAAAGTTACTGTCTCAACATAACATACATCTATTTCTAACCCTACTTCTTCTTGTTAATAACATCAGTAAAAAAAAGTGCATATTTTTGCCATCTTGTCTGCACAGACATAAATCAACAACAGTTAGCACAATGTGGGTGACTTGCCCTTAATTAAGTCTCAGAAAAAAACATTATTTTGTTGTTGATTATGACAAAGAATTCTTAACCTCTTTATGTTACTACACTGTGCCCTTCGGAGACATGCAGAATGAAAGGTGATGACTTTGTCTCTTACAAGAATGATTAAAAAAAAGTAGTTTAAAGAGGCAGGTTGCCTTGAAGCGAAGCATGAATACCTTCTGGATCGTAAAATATCTTTGAAAAGTGTGAAAATGAGAGATGCATAATTTTAAAACTATATTTAACAGTTTTCTTTATATTGCTTGACACATGGCAGTAATGACAAACTTTGGCAGGCAACCTTTACTTTATGGCTTTCCATAAACATGATTATCAATATTCTGCCACTGTGAGTATGATCATCAATATTCAGTCACCGGCTGTATTTCTTATCCTTTGTGGAAATATTGTGTCAATTTATTTGATCTATGTTTTCAATCACACCCTCACAGAATACATATATAAGAAGAATACATTCAGAAGTGCTAGGGTTAGGGTTAGAGAGTTGATATATTGTAATGTATCTTAGTGACTGCAAATGCAACTTGACTTCACAGTATTGATAGCACAAACACCATGTATTGTATGTATCATGGATATTTATAATGAAATAAGCAAAGAACTGATGACGAGCTTCAGCACAGCTGCATTCCAGCTGTAGAGCTGTCTTCCTGCATTTTCAGAAACTCTTCAAACAGATTCTCTTTAATAACACCAGTTATAGTCATATAAAAATATGACATGATATCAAGAGAAATAGCATACATACTATATGTAGTAAAGACAGGTAAGTAATAGCAGGTGTAATGGTGGTGGAGGTGATAGCATTTGCTAGTAGTTGCACAAGTAGTCGTAGTAATGGTATTTGAATATATAGCAGTAGTAATGGTGTTTATCATACTAATAGTAGTAAGATGTCAATTTATATCAATCTTATATTTAGGCTATGGTAATATTTAAAAGTCTGCTCTTGAGCTGGGGTTTAGCATGTATGACAAAATAATCTAAACTCAAGGTCCACTCACTTTTTTGGAGCTCTCAACTGCATTTTATGGTCATCCATGTTCCATTTGCTAATAAACATGGCCTGTATTCTTTAGCTTTCATTTGAATAATGTCTGTTTGATTGTGTTGGATTAAAAAATAGTGTTTCTAATTGTATTTGCAATAACAAAGGTAGTTAGCATGTGGTAGTCATAGTATATTGGATGTTACAGTGGTAGTAACACTGTTTCTTATAGTTCTATACTCATAATGTGTGTGTAACAGTATAGT
>NC_135871.1:24796102-24833602 GCF_031162955.1 Sander vitreus
ATTCATGTTATTGAGAACATCATGTTGACGCAAAAATCTTGGCTCAACTTTTTACACAACACAATGCGAATCATCAGGCAAGGTGTACTTGCAAACACACATTCTTGGTATATTCCTTTGTAAAGTGAATGCAGTGTTTCTGTTTACCTTGGGATCATTGACGTGATCATTGAACTTTACACACTTGTAAAATCTGGTCTCATAGTATTATAAATCATTGTGAAGTGCTTTGGTACGGATAAGCCTTCTAACTTGTGGATCTATTAATCAAAGCGGAAGGAGCAACATGCCCCACCGATTTCTGTTTATTTTTTTAACACAGTCCTCTTTTCAGGCTGAACTTCCAGAAAGGCATTGTTGGTTCTGTTCTGTCCATTGGATTTGTTGAAGACAAGCTTATCCTGATACTTTAAAGATGCAATAGTTCATCACCCTGGAGCTTGTGAAGTACCTTTTGGCCGAGGGGGACAGACTGATAGAAGAGACATTTGGAAGGGGGAGAGAGAGAGACAGTTTGCAGAGTTCCATTGCATGTTGTGTTACAGCTGACCCTATCCTCAACTTTGACCCCTGACCCCACCAGATATCTGTCATGAGACGGAGCTGCTTAACACAAAATGGAGCCTGGTTCAAGAGTCAGAAGGAGAGAGACATACACAGAGTGGGGCAGAGAGAGAGGGAGACAGTGCTCCACCGCACACAGAGGACTCATTTATCCTCTCTCGCTCTCTCTCTCTTGACTGCAGTTTTTTTTTTTCTTTCTCTCCTTTGTTTTCACTGCACAGAAAGGGTTGCCCTTTCTTGCTATACATCTCCTCTCTTTCTCACTTGTCTTTCCTCCCCCCATCTTCTCACCCTCGCTCGTCTGGTTGCCTTTGGACAACAGCATGCCATCATCAGCGGCCACCACCACAGGTACGGATTCATGGCTGCAAGGACCAGCAGGATTCTGGGGGGGGATTTGTGAGACGAGGCTTTAATGAGAGCGAGGCCTCGTCAGCCGGCGAGAAATGTATGCAAATGATATGCACACACCAAAAGGACCCTGGGTAGGCGAGGCGAGCGCCGGCCGAGCTCCCGCTGAGCTCTGAGGAAGATGAGCGGCTCAGGTCAGAAGAATGACAACAAAACACCTCCTTCTCCTTTCCTTCTTCTTTTTTCTTTTTCTTCATCCTGCATCTAGGAGAGCAGAGAAAAGATGAAAACTGGTGAACACATTAGCTGGGAGATGACTTTGTTGTGTTGCCACATGATGCTGTTGATGTGTTTAGGTTTCTGGACTGCTGTTGCTAGATAGATAGTTTTTTTTCCATTATTTATCTTTGTATGCGCACTGACATTTGTGTAAATTATTTGGAGATTAAACAAATCTGTTTTTGACATCCAGACTTTCCAGACTTTTAATTGTCATAAATTATTACCTTAAACAAATTTTGTTCAGCAGAGAACTCACATTGTGCCCTTTTTAATTGTGCTTATGGAAGTCATTTTTGGTAATTGAGTAATTTGACGGTAACTTCTTTTGACACTTCATCTGGAAATTTAAACTCACAACATAGCTATTCAATCAGCAGGGTGTAGTGTATAATAGGCCAAGATGTTAGTGAAATGACCTGTTTTACTTTTGTAATAAGTCATTTGTCAACAATTAAAAAAGACAGTTGTAATTGGAAGTTATTTACACATGTGATGCTAAATGTGGCCTATTTTTATTTTAGCATTCTCAAGGGTGCTTGTAATATTGCCCTGCACTGTGACATGCTTCTCATTTTGTGTATCCTTACTGTGTGTTATTTCTTTAATTAATAAATCAAATACAACAATTTGATTTTCATGAAAAACCTGTAATCTAAATGGAAATAAACGTTAACATCGGTTGTCTTTTAAAATCTACTCACATTTTCTTCCCAATTTCTATTTCCTTTAAAATGATTTTATTTTTTTACTTTTAACACCTTTGCTGCTTTTTTATGCTCCTTTAAAAACAGAGGCTAATACAAAATAAATAAGACTCCTGTTTAAAAAAATAAATCGTTTTTATCTGAATTTATATTGAATTATGTAGTTGACTTGTTGCTAATCTGAAATAATAATTTAGTCTGGATTATTTTAAACAAACATGCAGAATTCACAATTGGCCGCAGCTCGTGCTCTCCTGTCCCCTTCTCGGCTTGTTTGTTTGCGCGCAGCATCGCTTCTGCAGGACTTCTGCACCGTTTACTGGCCTATCTGCTCCGACTGCCGCTGCAACAAACAAAAAAAGGGGGGGAAGAAAGAAAACGAATAAAGGAGGCGAGGCGAGGCGAGACAGTTTCGATGGCGTTAACTAGTGATCGTTAAATGCGCCACAGTCCAACCGCATCAGACATGGAAACCTCTTTTCCCACCGTCGCCTTCGGGTGGGAAATAAACAAGAGAAAACGGGAAGAGAAGAGAGGAAAACAAATCCATTGAGTCTTGGGAAAAAAAACTGAGAGTGGCACCTGATGATGTCGACTTTGACACGTGTTAATTGCTGCTCAGCTCTCCTCATTAGGGAGTCTCAAATTATTTTAGCGCTCCAGGCCACAACGCCTTGTTTGCTTTACTGAGGAGAGAAAGCAATCTGGCCCAAACTTCAAATGGTAAGGCATAACACGTTTGGGCGGATTCATTTGGCGAATTACTAAATAAATGCGTGAAATTATTAATGAACCAAGTATGCTTTCAAATATACTGAAATTAATAAAAATAGGGGGAAATGTTGGAAATTAGAAATATGGCTATTTATAATTTGAATTGTTTATAACTATACATCTGTGATGCAGTGAAATATTGAAATGCCTCAGTTCTTTCATAAATCCAATTTGTTTCATTAATAATAATTTATAATGCCTGTGTTTCGTTGCCAATTACGATTTTTGCTCCTCTGTCAATATTCAGTAAAGGGAGATATTTATTTGATGCATTTGAGTGTCATCTCTTTCTCTCTGATAATCAAAGATTTACAGTGAAGTATGGTCTCTATTGCTAAATCAATAACATTCTCAGATAAAAAGGGTGTCATCAATAGCCTGACAAAACTGCTTCACTGCATGCGGTTTCATTCAAACATCAAGCAAATGTGACATGCACCCAATCATGATATATTAATGCACTAAAATCCTTTCCTTGTGTGATTACATTCAAATGTGTGTGTGCAGCCGACTTCAATCTGCTGCTGCATCCTCACCCTTCACCCACACAGCTTCATGCAGCAAACACAGATTGAGTCCAGTGTGTGGGAGCACCGGCCCTCATCTTCTCTGCTAGATTACTTGTTACCTGTTGGCATGTATTTATATGGCCTTGCATGGTGAATTATAAAGCCTTTGTTATTGCCCTGGCTTGGGTTAGGCCACTTGTTTATGACACCAGTAATGGTGGTAATTGTTACTGTTGAGATTACCTGTCAAGAGGACCCGGGCGGCAAGCTTGGAGAAGGCGTCCCTGTCTTGACAAGGGGTGACAGGGGGACGGGGGAAAGGACGGGGGGGGGTAGACGGATTGGGGATTGGAGGGTTGGGGGAGAGGCTGGGACGCCCTGATGACTTCTCTGCTGATAATCAGCCGCCGTGGCCTGTGGGATAATTCAGCTGTCATTGCCACCAAGCAGGGCCCAGCATCAGCCGGCCGACCCCAGCTGGCGTCATTCATTTGGGCCGAAGATGGTGATGGAAGCAAGAGGAGGGATGAAGGGATGCAGGAGCAGAAGGAGACAGAGGAGTAGAGACAGTGTCTCCATCTTTTGTCTGAGTTGGCCTTCAAATGCAGTAAATTAAAGCCATCATGAAACACTTTTAGAAGAGAAATATCTCAGCTTTCAAAATGTGTGTCCAGACCCAGTTTGACTACAAAACACTGATGGTAGGTTGTCAACATTACACAAGGAAATCATCGGATTTGATCCTATTTTTCCTTTTATAAGCCCAAAATGCTGCTTTAATCAACTTTTTATCATCTTTTCATTAGCTCAAACCTTTCTTTGATAAAAAAATAAATAAAATGAAGATGTTGTTAGTATTTCATAGCAATACAGTGTGTATCTGTATCTTCAACCTCTACTTAAATAATGTATGTGAATTGTGATATTGCTTCATGAGGTGTCTTGTGTTAACAATTCTAATTCCAAGATCCTTTTTGATTTTAAAGGTCCCATATTATCCAGTGCTTCATAGGATGAGAGTTATGGTTTCCATTATGCCTTACAAATAAATTCAATATCAATGAAAGGGTATTAATTGAATTAATGTGCAGACTGAGTCCTTGCAATACCGGGCCCTGATTGGTTAACAATATGCAGCAGCTCCTCTATGCCAAATGATCTAATCGTTGGATAAAACATTTCTGCAAACAGGACCAACTAGAAGGATTGCAGATGCAGATATTCACTTGCAATCTTCAACTGACATGACGTTGCAATAGAGTGGATTTTTGAAACTGCAATAACTTTAAATTGATCCGCTCAAACAAATTTAAAGTTTAGTAATGTAAAGATTAATTGCATTTAATATACACGAGGAAAATTTGAATACCTGTGTGTGACCATTTAAGGTCCCACCTACTTCCTTTTGTAAAAGCAATCTCGTTGTCTTCCTGGACACGTGTGCATCATAAAGAGGGCAGCAACGGCTAAAATGGCAGGCAAATCACTTTTAGAATGGTTTTGGAGCAGCTATCAGTGTCATCCCTGAATGGCTGTCTTTATCAATGATTCTGCCTGATATGTAGGAGGGTCGGGGGGTGGGGGTTCCCTATCTGTCGCTAGGATCTTTCACAGTTTAAGGGCCGGGAGCTGCTAAGAAACTGTCAAAGATTTGGACAGCTAAAGTCCCTGGGTGGCAAACGCCGAGCTGTTCTATCTGTATTCCACTGTGGCAACATGCAGGGTTGTAACACTGCACCACTGCTATTCCAGTGGGATAATGTCACTGAGGAAATAGTGCCAGGAAATTGTCTGCACTGGATTATTTTTCTTGCGATCTGTTATGCAGGGTTGGGGGAATTTTTTTTTTGTTGGGTTTCTATTTTGAATTAACAATGCAAACAAATTGTGAAAATACCGTAATACAGTAATCTGATGCAGTATGAAAAGCATATTGCACTGCTTCTACCTCAGCTACTGTCCACGCGGTTTTATATCTCTTAATTATACATTATAGTAACACCTCACACAGTGTGAATATTAACACATTTTAAGAATTAGTCGAAGAATATTTTAGCTTCTGGTTCAACTTCACAGCAATATCAAGTTATTAGTCCGTCGAGTAATTCTTATAAAGGTTTTCTATACAAAGAAGACAGATTTGTGGCCATTTTTAATGAGTTCAAAGTGAGTGACACTGAACTTTTGTAGTCCATGTAGCAATCAACACATGAAATATTTCATCTAAACCAAGCATGATATTATTTTCATAACACCTACTGCGTCAATTTGATGATGTTTGAGGTAGACTTGCTTTGCCTCCACCACTTTATAAAGCACACAGAGGATCCTGTGTTACATGGCAAGGCAGCTTTGCTAAATGTGTCAGAATGGAAAATAAACACGACAAGAGCTTTTGCACATACATCAGGGCTCATGTGATAGAGGACTTCTTTTCAGTGGGTTTAGAGAAACCTGTTCCACAGTTTGAGTAATGCTCAAAGAGCATTATTATTTTTTTTTTTTTTTTGACTCAATAAATCTACTCTCCACTTGAATGCAATTCCCTTTGCTTTTAACCACTCTTGTTTATATATTATCGTCACAGGCCGTGAATCCAAAACAATTGCTTCATAACTTCATGCTGTATCTTCGCATTTTTATTGCCATGGTTTAATCCTTTGGCTGGTTGACAAAATGGAACATCATCACCATTATCATCACAACTTTACCAAGAAATTAAGACAATCCCTCCTCGATATTAAAATAAAGCACAATCTCATTTCTTATTCAAATGATAACATTAGGCGCAAATGCATTTATCACCCACTACAGGAGTGAGGTTATAAACAATGCCATTCATTATCTGGCCCAGATGCAGCGATTGTTGATTAAAGGGCTTTGAATATAACAGCCACACACACTTGCACACTTACACACATCACTTACACACACACACACACACACACACACAGATGGGTGGACATTAGGAAAAGAGAGAGGCCATCTGAATAGGCTGGAGGGACATTAACGGCAACAATGATTGATATTTGCCGCACAGGATTTGTAATGGTATTGTTATTCCTCAGAGTTATACCCAGTCCTCACTACGTCTCGTCTCGCAGATAAATGGAGGTGTAATAATGAATAGAAATTATCCCGATTATTTTGGTGGAGGTGGCGGGAGAGCAAGTGAGGAGGGGGGTGATTCATAATCTAACATGAAGCGTAAAGCTTAGTCAACAGTGTCTTGTGGATTTTCTTTAATGTTTGGAAACTTCATTTGTAGGGGGAAAATATTTAGGGCAGCTTTAAAATGCTGCGTATATATTTGTCATGGACAGTAATATTGATTGATGATTAATATAATCATTCTGGCTTAAAGACTGTGTTTATCCATTGTGATTTTAATTCACCAACATATAATGCAGAGGTAACAAAATGTGGAGTTACTGTATAATATTTTACTCAAGAACCGGTATAAATTTTCATAATGTAATTAATCTGAAAATATACTGTATTTACAGTAATGCATATTTAGAGATTTTTGTAAGGAAGGTGTAAGATCCTGAAATTACTTTTCTGCTAATGTTAAATTATCAAATGGAATCTTATTTTGAAATAAAAATACTTTGAGTTGATATCCTTGTTAACAGGCACTCTGCAAAACCCACAGAACCATAATCCATAATCATTTTATTTTCTCATGTAGCCCTCACTGTGAGAAACTGTGATATTAATTAGTTGTGTTTTCTTGAGAGCCTTCAGTGCTGCTGAGTGTTGATCATGTAAACAGCTGAGGTGGACATCGCCAAAACACATTATTTGATGTGAGAGGCCAGCTTGTCCAAAGCAGTTGTGTTTATTACACACTCCTCTGGCACCTGCTGCAGTGAGTCGGCCTGCCAGGACACACACACACACACACACACGCACACACACACACACACACACACGGACACGGACAAACACGCACACACACACACACACACACACACACACACACCAAAAACTAAAAATTCTTCTTCATTTAGCCACTTTCCACTCAAATGATAGCCATTATCACTTTTCGATTACATTTGCAGGACTCAGCTGCTGTTTTAGTGGTGTGCTGTATTGTGAAACTTGACAATATGCAACCAAACACTATGAACCCCACAGAATTTAGTTTAAACTCGTGTCATCACATTATACACCTGGAAGGTTTAATCAAAATGCATTTTA
Source organism: Sander vitreus (assembly GCF_031162955.1). Lineage (NCBI taxonomy): Eukaryota > Metazoa > Chordata > Actinopteri > Perciformes > Percidae > Sander > Sander vitreus. Next base: position 24,803,490 of record NC_135871.1, read on the forward strand.
TATAAATATAATTGCCAATCATTAATGTGATGTTTAACAGCTTTGAATGCAAATGACTTCTGCAAGAAAAGCACCACAAATGCCCTGCAGCATCGTCCTATGTTGCATCTCTTGTGGGCTGTATGTAGTATATCGGAGATTACTCAATATAAACAGCGGGGTGTTGGCTCGGCTTGGACATCTATTTTACCGTTGTCTTGGTGCTTGTTGCTTGTGGCTGTCACTTGTTGTTACATTTTCTCTATATTTTATTTTATTTCTTTTTCCTTTCCTCTGTCTGCCTCCAACTCTATCAGTCACTGTTGTCTCTCTTGCTCACATCACTGGAAACATTTTTCTTGTCTATCGTGAAGGAACAATTCTATTGACTTGGTTCTAGCCTCCTGTTAAAGTCACAGTAAGAACACGATAGTATTTATTTGCCTTTTCTGTTACTCCACCTTCTACTCCATCCTATGCCAACCTTTCCTCAGGTCATCACATGTCTTATTTGGAGACTTGTGAAAACAAAAGCAGCATATTTAATTCAGTGTTTTTCAACTGGTTGCTGCTAAATGTGTAGTCGTTTAACCTATTTACTTGAATCCAAGCAAAAATAGCTCCCCATTAAAACACTTACACACTCAGTAAAAATTGTTTCCTTTGAATTCCTCTGCTGCTCTTTTTCTTCCTCCTCTTCATCCAGACCAATGAGACATCTCTCTTCCTAATGTTAACTTTTGTGTCTTTTTGCATCCTTATTTTCTCCTTTTTCCCCTCTGGTGTTGTTGTTCCTCCTCCTCTTCATCCTCCTTACCATACCAACGTGCTGTGCATCTTCCATTCCCACCATCCCTCCTTCCTTTCTCCCTTTCCTCTCCTAGGGTGTAATGGTGTGATGCCTCCCTCCAACATCACCCCCACACCGCCACCCTTCCACTCTCTCAGTAATCAGGGCCAGATGGAGGCAGAGATGGAGTGATGGAGGGAGGGAGGATTGGGTTTGGTCCTAGCAGTGTCTTAGAACGTGGGGAGCTGTCAGCCCTGCAGGGAGAGAGGAATTCTCCAGCAATAAAATAGGGATTTATCACCACTCTACCACAGAGAGAGAGAGAGAGAGAGAGAGAGGAGAGAGATGGAGGGAGAGGGTGTGAGGCAGAGAAAAGGACCAAGAGATCAAGAAAGTCAGATAGAGAAGGGTGACGTGGGAGAGAAAAGAATAGAGAGGGGCAGTAATAGAAACCTGCAGAGGGATAAAGAGAAAAGCAAAAAAACACTGATAGAAGACTGTTCAACATCGTAAAGCTTCAGACAGACGAGGGGGGTTGAAGGAAGGAACATGCAGGATGATAGACTGAGTTTGCAGCTGAAAAAGGTCTGGGAGGAAGACAAAGCAGGAAGACAAGAGGAGAACAGAAATTGAGAGAGACAGTTGTGTGATGACACCCGCGGCTCATCTGCTCACATTCTAGCGGCCTGACAATTTCTCTCTTGCCATCTGTAGCATGCAGAATGGCGAGCGTCTGTCCAGAAAGTAATGCCCAGTTGCGTTCAGGGGATGGGGTGTTAAGCAAAAAGACTCAACCTCCCCTACTGGGCCAAATGAACCTGCTAAAATAACTGCTCTCCACAATCGGCTGTGTAATTGAAACCAGAATGTGCAGGATTTGATAAATTGCTTGACCCCGCAGGAATGTTAAGGTCGTAAATTTTTTGTGCATTTTGGCCGTGCTGAGGTGTGCAGAGGTGTATGTTAAGAGCATGTCCATTGGTGTGTGTGTGTGTGTGTGTGTGTGTGTGTGTGTGTGTGTGTGTGTGTGTGTGTGTGTGTGTGTGTGTGTGTGTGTGTGTGTGTTTATTATTATGTTGGGGTGGCAAGACACAAACAATATATGTGTGTCCACAATAGACACATGTACACACCTGGAAATTATACTGCACATTCCCACTCAATGACCAGATAGACTATAAATTGTGCTTCTGCTCCACATTTTCAGTGGTTTACATCAAAGGAGTACATTTAAAGATCTTAGGACAAGAGTAGAGCTGCTAAAGTACAACACATACATTCTGTTTAAAATGTACTATCACTTTCAAATGTGAAGCCACAGGAAGACACACTTAATGTCCAACATTGTACACACATATCACTATACAGGTGAGTACATTTTCCAAAATATTCATTTATGCAACGTTGTTTTTTTTTTTTATATGAATAATATGATATTTGAGTGCCCCACTGTATATCCAGTATCTACTGCATACAACCAATGTTTTTTAAGAATGTACTATACTTTCCTGCAGCTCCCATCTGCTCTGATGATGCATTTAAAATGTTTATATCCCTCTCCAGGAGCAAGTAGTAAAGTAGTGTTGTTTCTGCCACAATCCTTTACATGTAAAATATGCTACTTTCCTTAAAACATTGTTTAAAAGAGCAGCTTTCTTTTTTACAGTTCAAAACATTTTCCTTTGTGTCTGAAGTTAATGATGGCAATGAGTGTCTCTCACTCAATTCTGTCTTTATGACTGCTGCTCACATGCAGCTCCAACTCGTTCAAATGCTCTGTGGCTGGCAAAGGTTTTTATCGTGTAATTATCATATGTCCATAAAGCTGTTTGGAATTTCTCTGAATTTCTCAAAATGTGTGTCGGGCTGTAACTAACTAACTAACTAACCAACAACTAGCTAACTCACTCACTCACTCACTCATTCACCCACTCACTCTAAAACACTTAAAATTATAACTTTGCAGTCTACTGTACCTTAAGTTCAGGTCTTGAACATCAGTTGAATTCAAGGCATGCATGTGAGGTAAAATTATAAAAAGAAACTGGTGAGTGGTGGCCCAGAAGCAGGTTAAGAGGTAAAAAAATTAAATTGAGGTTTTAATTAAATTGAAAGACTGTAGTATGTAGTATATCTAGGTCTGTCAAAATAAACGCAGATTAATCCATTCCATATTGACGTTTGCATACAGACGAAAATCTGGGCTTCTCTCTGATGCTCTGAAACAGACGTTACAGGCAACACAAACACCGCTGCATGTGACGCTAGTTAACACTATACTCAACAGCAGCTAACGTTAGCCTACCGCTAGCTAGTAGCTGATTAAACACGGTTAAAATGCTGACAGCTAACGCTAAACGGTGTAAAGTTTGACTGTGTTTTACTGTAGAGGATGTAACAATCTGCAGCTGCCATCGGAGAAACAACACAGCCGGTGCGTTCATTGAAACTGGTAAACTACAGCCTCGTGGTGCATTTGAAGTTATTGTAAATGTCCTTTTCCCATCTGGTGGTTGTTTTTGTCATTCAACAGCAATTTACTAGTGAAATAAGTTATTGTTATTATTATACATTATTATTAAATCATTTAATTTTGACCATATGGCCTTAGCAATAAACAAGCCGTTCTTTAATGTCACCAACTGTTGTTTAGTACCCTTTTTTTTCTTTCCTTTTTTTACTTTTAATTATGAATGCGTTTAATTTCGATTAATTAATCACAGAGTATGTAATTAATTAGATTAAATTTTTTAATCGATTGACAGCCCTAAGTATATCACTTTAATCAAGTCTGTGTTTTGTGTGCTTTTGTTTGTAAATGCTTACACATTTGGGCAGCCATTATGCCCTGAGTAGAAACTGGCTTGTTGGCTAAGATGCTCTCAGCAGAGTCCAGTCCAGTTTGCACTTGTGTACATCATTAAGCAGCCAATTATATGTGTTACATACACCGCATACAAGGCTGGACTCCATGTGCTGCATTGAAAACTTCCGCGTTGAGGGGCTAGCTCGAAACTAACTAGTTCATAATGTCGACTACGTCTAAAATTCAAAACTATTTCTACCTGATCTGAATGGCCACACTCAAAGGTAGAGCAAAAAGCTTGCTGTCATAGGGGCCAAAAAGTGATAATCGTTCAAGTCGGGATAAGGGGTGCACTCTTTTGGACAGTCTCTCATGGTGTTGTACTTGTTTGGCATGTAAAGTGACAGAAGTACTGTAGAAAAAAAGAGCTTGATGGAAAAGTTTAAACCCTGCATACTTTCTCACTTCTGTATACCTGGCCAATTGCTGTTTGTTTCAGAAAGTTCCAAAAATTGCCAGATACTGTTAAACATTCACACAGCGTTTGATTTGAATCCTACCGATGCTGCAAGTGTTCCTTCTCAGATTTGTTGCAGTTGCCAAGCAAAAACCTGGGGACTAAAGCGAAGTTGATCATCCATTGGTCAAACTACAGCTTCCACACCCCTCGTATCCCAGTTGCTGAGCTTCAGGTGGTGGACACCAAAAACAACCCGCCAATGTGGAAGCCAAACTCTTCTCCCACAGGCTCTCCTTTCTGCCTCAAATCCAAGCAGCGACTTGGTCCAACCCCAAAACAAGACCATGAATAGCATTCTTAAATGCTTGTGAATGAGGCGATCACATGAGGGTGAGAGGAGCAAAGGTCTGGCAGACACCAAGGACAGACCCATCCTTAGCTGTCATCAGTTATGTTATCATCATTGTAAACATGTAGATGAGGAGTATGAGGAGGACGCTATTATAGAAAAATCATGGGCTAACTCTGATTAGCTGTGCTCATGCAAAGGTTCAGCCTCCCATGGCAAAGCGGAGAGGAAAGTAGAACATACTTCTATACATACTGTTACAGATATGTTCTTGACTCATTTAAAACACAATTCAACGAATAAAACATTGTAATAATAATAATGAAAAATCCACACTGCAGAATCAGACAACTAAACCCAATGGCAAGAAAACCTAAATGGAAACTTAAATTGGTATAAAATCAGCCAAATGCAGACAAATCATGAACATTTTAAAAACTAATTTATACAGTTCATGTATATTTGAACTAGCCTCATGTGTATGTATGTCAACAGTGCTGAGGGCATGGAGAGCCCAGCCAGGACAGAGGCTATAGAGAGGTCAACACAATGTAAACAGAGGCCGCCACACAATTTACGATGTTTGCTGGCTGCTAAGAGGAGGGGTCTGCACATTCTCACAATCATAATTGCTTTGCAGCAGCTTTTCAATCAATCTGACTCGGTGGACAATGTTTTTGTATTTTTTTCACCTTTCATTTTTCCCCCTTGTCATCACGGAGGCTGCTCTGTGTGTCGGTAGCTCCCCCTGCGTAGCTGTGACTCGAGTCTTAACGTAAGCAAAAGTCAAAAGCCCCAAGATTCTTTCCTTTTTTTTCTTCGTTTTTCGTAATTAGGAGCAGACGTTTCTTTCTCTCCCTCTACTTCTCCCGCTCTTTCGAAACCCCGACATTGGCCACTCTGGCCGACTGAAAAGGGGAAACCCAGTCACACATGTGGACATCTGGTTGGACACAGAGAGCATGCAGCCCCACAGCATTTCACCCTCCCCCCCTTCATCGCCTGTTGACAGTTGTTACCTATGCCCCGGCAGGCCCTCGCTGCCCCAAGATAAAACGACCTCTATCCAGAGCCAGACGCATAAATATTTCTCTTTCTATTTTCCAAAATAGCTTTTAATTTTACAAGTTTTATGGCCCTAATATTAAGTGCATATGTTTTACAAGACACCGTGTCCTCTGCTTCACCCCTTGGGTTCGCAATTGTAGTTTTTTTTCTTAAGGCTTGAAGAAGGAAAGAAAAGTAAAAAGCATATATAGCAGGGAAAGGTACACCAGAGAAGGATTTTCTTTCCAAGGATCCACATGTTCCACCTGAATTCTTGCAGGCTTTAGTTAATTACTAGCAATGCTAGTCTTTTCACACCTGTTAGCACAAATGATTTTACATCATGCAGACAGCAGGGAGACAATATAGATAACAGCTGACATGCTAATCATCATGACAATGGGATGAAAATATAAAAAGGGCATTTAGGTTTAAATCTAAGACTGGCAATCAGCATGCATGTCTAAATAGCAACCCACATGGTAGTGGGAACTGAGTATCCCACATGTTGGCTGCCTTTTTAACTTTGAGTTTCCTCAATAAGCATTTAGCTTTTCCACAATCTCTGTTCTTAGCCTCCCCATGACCTCTTTTTCTCTTTCTTTCCCTCCATCTCCTCAACATCACCCACATGTGTTTCAGTGACCAGTTACAGCGTAAAGCTCTGATTCATCTTTCATGCAACAGATTTTAAAATTTCATCAGCACATGTGACCAAATGGCATGAACTCAAGCTCATTTAACTTGAAAAGAGAGCCATCTGAGAAAATAATAGAATCCAAATACAGTTTATATTTAATGAAAAGCTTATTCGTCATCCTTATATAATTTAAACCTCTGAGTACAAATATAATATCAAATACATGTTTGTCACTCTAAACACAAAATGACATTGCCTAAGAATAGCAGATAGCATCCCAAAGATTATTGTCTTTCAAGTGAAAGATATAAAAAAAAAAAGAAATTATAAACAAAGGGAAAATGCTACAGCTGTGGCTCCAAGGAAGCTTTATTTGAGCATTCAAGCCAACATGAGTCCTTGAGTTTAAAGAATGCTCAAAGCAAGATTCACCATGTGGGTGTGTTTTAACTTTGCTCATGTTTCATGGCTTACACAGCTTTTAATTTATTATATAGTGCTATGTACCAGGGACTTTAGTTTTCATTTTCTGACACAAGTGGTATCTCATTTTATGCAATCAGCACTTAGTCAGGCTGGTTTTAAAACAGTAGAACAAAACATCTCAAGTTTCAGTCAGTGCTGAAATAATAATCTTGTGAACTATAGAGACAATAGAAGGGGGTTTCTTACTCTTTACCTGTCCATGTGCCTCTCTGCCAGACATCCTAGTTCACGATTGCAAAACAGACATCAGAACAGGCCCAGCCTGGCCTCAGATGAAATATGCCACAATAAATCCCCCTACGTATATCTCCAGCATGCTTGCATCGCACTGTCCGCTGTGCTCAGATTTAGCTCCAGTGGTGACATAAGTTACGGCACTCTGTCTAAAACCACCTTGTGAGGATTTATTACTTTGGCATACAACTCTAAATGGAGGAATATTTGGATGGGGGGTGGGGATTGAGGCGAAAGGTGGGGGACGGGGGAGAAAATTGATCCATTTTGCTTTGGGTTGAGACAGAAGCATTTGGATGAAGGACAGAGGAAGGATTGTTGTGAAGGAAATAAATATTTCAAAAGGATAGTAAATAACTGGATGTCTGTGATTGACAAAACGATTTTAAAAAAAATTACAGCATTGAGCCTCTCTTTTAGATATTTACTACTTTTTTTTCTAAACAGATGTTTTCAAATGTTTTTGATGAATGAGAGATGTTTAGGAGGGAGCAATGGAAAAGTCATTGGTTTTACAGATAGGGACAGAGAATGTTGAGAGAAAGAAGAATCAGGCAGAAAAAGTCCCTCACCCACACTTTATATAATTTGTCTATTTTGCTACTTTCTACTGATAAAAAACAACTGTGATTCAGCCAAATGGTTTGTGTGAGTTTCTACATCTGCTGCCACCAGATGCTTGGTAGTTCTTTTCTGGGAAACTTCTCTGGAAAACAGGAAGAGAGGCATTTTAGATTTCTGCAATAACAAATTGTTTGGTATAAACAAAAGATGGACTGTGTATTTGAGCTGGGATAGCAAGATAGAGAGAAAAAAAAGCACTACCTGCCTTTGGCACTGCATTTTTCCATACTGCTTTTTAAAGAACTTTTCCTGCATTTTGAGCAACCAGGGTCTCAATGTGGGTTGTAGACTATAGTTCTGGTCTTGAAAAGTCCCTGCTACTGGCGTAATATTTTCTTATTTCCCAGGAACTATTGGAGTGAAGTGCCGAAGGTTGCTGGTTTGTCAAATGCAGGCCCTGAGTCTGCTACATGTTCTGTGCAGCATTCATTCCAGGCTTCATTCACACAGCAAGCAAGCATTGGTTGCCAATACTATCAGTATCAGAGCTTGGGAGGGGGATTTATGTTTATTAATGCTTGAATATAGTTTTGTAGTCGACTTCCCAACTACTGTGAAAAAGGTTTTGAGGCAAAGAGAGCAATGATCAAAAAAAAGGTTTTTTCAATTGACATACTAAAACAGAAAAGAACCAAAAATTACAGAAGACTGGAAGAAATCCATTTTACCTTTTTGTAGTTTTAGTAAAAATGTGATTTGATCTGTTGGAGGGACCCATCATCTTTTTCATTTCTCCACCAACACATTCTCACTCCCGACTCGTCAAACACTCATGCTTTGTCAGGACTCCTTGGCGTCACTTTTTAACATTTTGGCTACCCCTTTTTGGTGTCATTTTTCAACATGCTTGGTCAGGACCCCTTGGCATCACTTTTTACCACTCTGGGTATCTTCAACGTGCAGGGTCAAACCACTTATTTAAGCTCAGGAAAAGATTGTGGGTGGAGTTTAAAATGTACGTTCAAGTGACACACTAGACATGAACTGGACATGAATCCCATTCTCCTGCGTCGAAGTCCTTTGTTGTTTGTTTGTTCCGGCCTTTTATACTACTCCCTACCATTGTCACTCTTCATACTAGGTCATCTTACAGCGCCGTGGTCGAGCAATTGCTATGCACGGTGCATCCCATGCTGAAGCTAAAGGGTACCTTGTGTGTCAGTATCTGACACTGAGGGCCACTGACTAAGCACCAATATGTTATTGAGTTGGGAGTGAGAATGGCTTGTCTTCACAGACTTTAACTGTGAAAAAAGATATGCCCCTAGCATCCAGATGTTTTCCAAAACTTCTTGGTAAGTGCCCTCTCATTATCTCAAGTGGTGAAAATCTGACAAAACAGCTGGAGGAAATGATGAGAGCTGATTTGGAACAAAACAAGGTTTGAGGGCAAAGTGTTTTCTGTGCTTAAAGTAAACACAAGCTTTCACATTTTGACATGCAGATGACTTGCAGCTTGTATTTGTTTTATTTGCAGTCAAAAGGTTTATCATTAATGAACTTCCATATTACTGGGAGATGTGCAAAAACTAACCGTGACCCCTTATCACCATGGATCTCATCAAAATAAAAGACAACAATCTCTTAGATTATCACAAGGCAATTCACCAGAAACAGTCTCATTTATAGCAATGATGTGACAGAGATGTTTCCAGAGTAGGTGGAGCTGATTCAGGGAAAACTGCTCAGTACAACCAGTCTTGTTCTGACCTCTCAGCAGTAATTTGGGGTGTTAAGTGCCTTGCTCAAGGACAGCTCAAAGGTAGCTCTGAAGGCAGAGTAGAGAGTGTATTGTCAGGTCTTTCATCCAGATGTTTTGAGGGGAATAAAACAGAAAGAAGGGCATTTTGCCCAGGAAACAGAGAGAGGAATGCATATTTAGGGAACTTGCCCTGGGGCCCCTCCCTATAGGGACAAATTGGTGTCAAGTCTCTGTATCCAGGAGGATTAAATGTTTGTTTTCTTTGCATTCAGACATGGTGCTGAGGACCAAACAGCTTGAATCCCTACATGTCTTCACAACTCACAAAGACACTCATGTTTAAGCCTGGACAGGGAGGAGGTGGCTAATCTTTTCACCTAATCTGTGTAAACACAGGCACACAGTGTTCCTGGGCATTTAAATGAAGTAAAGCCAGCAGCCTGGTCTCACAGAATTTGATCACAAACTGTTAACACCGCATTATGTGATGGTGGCACGGAATGTGTGAAAATTCTGTGTTGCCACCACGGAAAACAATGTCAATGAGAAGATGACGTAGCATTAAGAGCGACTTCAGTAGCGAGTAGTATGAAAGCCCGAAAATCTGCATAGGGAGGTTGGTTGGGGTGGTGGATGGGTCAAGCAGGACTTTCACCCAGGAGACCGGGGATCGTGTCCCACGTGTCACGTTCCCTAAACCCAACCAAAACCGTCCCATTCTTCTTTTCCTAAACCCAACCGTCCCGTTGTTGTCCCGCGTCCCATTATTGTTTTCCTAAACCCAACCGTTTGTTTTCCTAAACCCAACTATCCCGTTCTTCTTCCGTTATTGTTTTCCTAAACCCAACCGTTCATTGTTTTCTTAAACCCAAGCATCCCATTCTTCTTTTCCTAAACTCAACCATCCCGTTCTTCTTCCGTTCTTCTTTTCCTAAACCCAACCGTCCCGTTGTTGGAAACGTAAGCCCAGCCACAACCTTTTCCTTAACTTAAAGGGCTGTGTTCATTTCACGGAATTCTTCCGCTGGCCCATCACGGAATTTTTGGCGATCAGTGTTCATTTCACGGAATATTTTGCGATTCTGTGAAACTGCCACAGATTTTGAGTTAAGGGGCCATGTTCATTTCATGTAATTCTGTGAGATCAGGTTGAAAGCCAGAGCTACCATCGTCAAACTTCAGTTACATATGAAGCCAGTTTGTGATAATCATGACAGTCCAACGGGGAAAAAATTAAGCATTGTAGAAGTCGGTGAAACTGCATACTGGTAGCAGAACATTTGCTGGTAATTTTATCCCACCTCTGCTCAGCACAATATTTGATTTACCACTAAATGTCAGTACATTAACCACGACAGTGTAATCAGTCAGCATAACGGTACTCCTGCACCCGCCCCTCAACAGCATTATAGCTTCATATGATGTGTGACAAACATCTCCATATGTCCACAATCAAACTCACCTCCACATATGAGTTCACTCTTTAAATAGTGGACGCGAAATAAATAAAATGTTGAGCTTGAGGGACTGCCCCATTAGTCTTATTTGACAACAAGTCCAGTGAGAGAGAAGCTTTTTCTGATTTCTCAGCAAGTTTTACTTGTTTGACGTTTTGTAGAGAGATGAAGTAAAAGTACTGTCTAATTAGAAGTGTAAACTTGGGGATCACAAGAGGGTATTTTAATGTGGACACTTGAGGGCCTCTCCCTCAGTTTGAGCCTATGATTTCCCTCCCTTATGACAGCTTTAGTGTAGGGCTCAGACATTGTGGTCTCTAGCTATGATTTCCCATGATATAAACATAAGGCGTAAAGAACGTATCTATAAAGCACTCTTAACAAAATCTCTCATAATCTCCTGCATGATTGGTTTTGGGAATATTGAACAAATGCCCTCAAATATCCTTTATTTCGTCCTCTTTGCTTTTTAATTCCTGCTTCAAACCAGAATCACACCAGCTTTTCTGTTCAACCTTTCGTCTCCAACTGACGCTTCATTTATCTCAGATGCTCAACGGACCATAAACCCCTCGTCATGGACCGCACTCCTCTAGCTTGTGTGTTTTAGAGAGCCTCCTTGTCCATAATGCCATATAACATAAACACATTGTGTTTGATTGGTAGACATAAACATTGACTGTGGCTGGAGCACAGTTTAACGCCAGGCCACAACTCACGGCCACTGTTAACAGGCGCTCTGCCATTACGGAGGGAAGCCAAGGTCGGTCGCTGCCCCGTGCAGTCAGGGTCACAGAGGAAGACAAGAAAGAAAAAGAATGCTGGGTTTAAAGATAGAGAGACAGATAGATTGAGAGGGATAGATGGGTAGAGTGGGAAGGGATAGAACACAAGAGGATGAAGTATAGAGGGTTTTCAGGTATGTAGGGCTTGTGACATACCTGCTTTTTACATGCACATAGAGAATTGGCTGCGACATAAGCAGCATCCTTCACATTCACATACTTGCTTGTGTACATTGTGTGTACCTGGAGGGCAGTGGTGGAAGAAGTGTTGCATTGAAAATGTTACTTAAGTAAAAGTATGTAAGTATCATCAGGAAAATGTTCTTAAAGTATTAAAAGTAAAAGTACTCAATGCAGAAAAATCCTCAAATTTTAGAAATTGGAAACGATTAAAACTGTTCTGTCAAGTGTTTAATAGGCTAATCATTTCAGCTGCACTTGTAGGCCAATATATTGTTGGGTGGTTTAATTTATAATAAAACATCGTATTTTATAAACTACATGTGTGTTGAGTGCAACAATCTTAATTTGTAAAGTAACTAGTAACTCAAACTGTCAGATTAATGTAGTGGAGTAAACAGTACAATATTTCTCTCTGAAATGTAGTGTAGTAGAAGTAGAAAGTGGCATGAAAAAAAAAAGACTCAAGTACCTGAAATTTGTACTTAAGTACAGTACTTGAGTAAATGTACTTAGTTACATTCCACCACTGCTGGAGGGTTAAAAAGTATAGCCACTAAGGGGCAGATCAGGACCCTCCCAAAATCACAATATCTCTCCTGAGTACTTCTGATTTTGCACATTTGCAAACTAAACATGCTGACATTCATGGAGGTTACTGTGTTACAGATCATGGCAGGAAAAGTTCTAGTATTTTCTCTTCAAAACTTGTACAGCCATTATCTACTGCTGACCTTACTCTGCCCAAAATGCTTAATTCTGTCCTGCAGTCGCTTCGCATTCATTTCTGATAGGATACGTGGCGCAACCATCATGCACACATTAACGTGGTTGCAAACAACGGTTGCAGAACGTCGCCACATTGCGAAGCATTACATCATCTGTCAATTTTATCACAATTTGTGATAAAATTGCTGCTTTTCTGACAAATTGACATTATGACACTGTTGATAATGCAGGCTTACATAAAAAACAATGGGTGCTGGTATTTTGACGTGTGTTATAATGCTTCTAGTGTGTGTTGCCCTTAACACAACCTAGGCTGGTCATATTGGTGGCCATCAGTTAATGGGAAATTGAACATGTTAATAATGGATTGTGTATCTTAACATATAAATGTGGACTGATCATTTTGTTACTGATACATTTAATCAATTTTGTGTTTAGACGGTTGTTGCTCAACGTTAGTTGGAGAGCTATTCATGTATTTGGCTCCACTTGAGCTTCTTTGGAATAGGGTGATTGTAAGATAGTTTACTGTGTCCTGTAGTGCTCCAATTAGACAACTCAGTTTTACTAATGCCATTACTGTACAGATGTAATGCCAGTTTACACACATTTTATAATTGAACTCCTCACTTGTACTTGATCAACCACTTTGTGATGGCAAGTACGTAACCAGATGTGATGATCTGTCAGGATGTGTTTAGAATACACAATGTAGGCCTTGTTCACAAAGTCTTGTGTGTTGGGATTTCTTCAGCTTGATTAAAGTCGACTGATCACACCGGTATCATCGGGTCCATGTGGTCTTCATGGTGAACAAAGAAGATGCTGATAGCTTTCGGTTTCAGGAACAAACTGTCACCCTTTTCTTGGCTGCAAAGATTAGCTGTATACTGCAATAGAAAAATGAATGATACATATGCATTACTTCAGTTGTGTTTCAGAGAAGTTGAGTTAAATCCACAAAAACAGGGAGAAATGTATTCAAACATTTATTTGTAATATGAATTAGTTTCTGTTATAAACAATCACAGCATAGTACATGCATCTAGTAAGGGAGACTGCAGCATTCCAGCTTATGTTTCACTATTCACCATTGAATTCTTTAGTTATTGTATGACATGGCAGTGCATCTACAGTTATTGATATCTAATGCTTGGACAGGACGTAGTTTTTATTACAAATCCTGCTATGTTCAAGACCTGAATGATTCTGTCCTCCAAAATAATTCTTTTTGTAAAAGCAAAGAAGATGACCCCTTTCTTCACAGTAATACTAAACCATATTGTCCTTACGTACTAATGTTCATTCTCGTAATCAATATGAGAGTGGGTTTTTGAAATAGTAGAAAATGTATTTGGAACTTTAATCCTCCACTTCACGTGCATGCTTACACTCCGACACACGTCAAATCACACACTTTCAGGTTGCCACTCAGGTTACCTCCTCGCACAAGTGCTTCTTGTTTACCTTGAAATTGTATTTGGCTCATTGGCATTCCATTTGGAGGTGGTGACCCTGCTTAGCCTAATAAATTCAGCTGTGCTTCAGTCGGCTAACACTAACAGACCTCTCCTTCATCCATCATGGAGCTTAACAATAGCCATGTCTTCAGCTGCATCTGCACTGCTAAAAGCTTTTCATGTAAAACCTGCAGACCTGCTGGGTGTGTGTTGGTGGCTGTGCATGTGTGTGTGTTGGTGTGTACGTGTGTCCTGGGGCCTGCAGCTCTCTCTCAAACCTCTTATCAGATGGATGTGTTTGATATCTCCGCTGCCAAGGATTTCCCACATATACATAAACAACTGCTGAACCACTGACAGAGGCACGTCACTGAAACTCTTACATGTTTAGGAGTTCTGTTTCAGTGCTCTTATGTCACCCACTTTCCAGTTCAATCTTTCCCTTAACATAGATTAAACAACGTAACCCAGCTGATGAAGAATGGCCTCATGTTACATTTTTCTCCTTTACTGACAACAGCACTGGTTTATTTGAAAAACCAACATGGCGGTTGAACAAGGGAGTGTGCAAGCAGCGACAAATCGCCCAACCAGACGAGTGATGTCTTCATTGATATCTGACTAGCTAGCACTTTGGCCTGTTAGTGTCTCATGGGGCTGCATCAACCATTTGCATAACAAGCCCTCTCTTCATGACACCAACGCCTCGACAGATGTCAGCCTAGTGAGGGAAGTTTGTCATGTCGTTCCATCATTTCTAAGCGTCTCCCACTCTTTGTTCTTGCTCTTGCATTGTTATTTTGAGGTGAGTCACATCTCATCGAGGCCATGCTGGAGTTGTCACAGTGTTTGAAGAGTCACTGGACAGTCATAAATATGAGGACATAATAAAAGTGGGTCATTTTTCAGGGGGAAACGTATAAAGTTTCATACTAGATTTTATTGGAATCAAAGAACTATTTTATTTTGGTTTTAGCTAACAAGTCATTGGGGGTATTATAAACTATATATGACATGTGATGAACTGTAATAACTATTTTCTTTTTAAAGTCTGTAAAAAGTGCTATCTAAAGCTTCTTCTGGACTATTATTATTAGTGGATAATATCCATCTTAGCAAAAATTGAGTAGAAATCAAGTTCCTTCAAGAACTTTAGAGAAATGAATGTCTGAATCTTGAAAGACAAATTAATGAGACGGCTTGCTTAAGGGCTTTAACTTGTTTTGAGAACTCAATAACTAAATAAGAATAAATGACTCATTTAGTAGGAGATTATTTTGCAGTGTTGTAATGGTAAATGCAATTGTATGATATTGTAGTAAATGTTGTACTTGTAGTTGTTAAACTAAGCAAACGTTGTAGCAGGGATATATAGTAATGGTCGCAGGCAGCAGTACGTTTTTTTTTTGCATTATTAACTGCCATGCTCTTTTCAATAATTATCATCCTGACTCAAATGCCACCAAAATTAGCTTTTGGAAACTGAACTTGTGGATAAATCAGCCACAAGCACCATCGTCTCAACATTGCAACATTTCACACAAGGCTCATAAGAGGAAAAAAAAGTATGGCAGCTGAACGACTCTCCTTCATATTTGGTTGGAATAGTAAGTGGCCGTCGGTGCTCCCTGCTGTTTTACGTCACAGGGGAAACATCTTTATCACGGCGTATATTATTCCAAAACACAGCTTCCTGCTTGGAAACGATCCCCACTGTCCTCAATTCGCCTGCCTCTCTGATAGACTACATTGCTTCTTATAAACTGTCCATGGTCCATAAATTGTGCAGCGCCGAGCATAACACTGCACAGTGTTGGCTTGCAGGGACACGCACATCCAGAGCCCCCGCCTCTTCTCTCTGCCCTGGCTGAGATTTGCTTAGTAAAATGTGCGATGAGATCCCTGGGTTTAAAGAAAAGACAGGGAAAAATTGGCGTGATGAAAGGTTTTAAACATGTAATTTCTTTGTGAGTGAGTTTGAATATTATTGAACTCTGCCAAGCTCGCATTTATTCACTTTCTGTATGAAAACCATAGCTATATCTCTAGATGAGGCAGTTCAGACTATGTAGACAGTGTAAACTTTGCCTTACCACTAGTGTGCAGTAGTACTTTCCAGCCTTAAATCCAACTATGTATCGTGTGTGCAACTCCTAATTTGTACTCCCAGATGTTTTGAATAAACAACATCATTATAAAGGGGTACATTCACAACAGCCACATGCTGTTTATTATGTAAATATTTGATTAAATATATGCCATTGCATTAATGTGACAAGTGGCTCGTGACACGTGAAGTTGAAATGCAACATGGCCACCGTCTTGCCAATCTGGGAATTCACTCATTCTCATCCTGTCATACTATGGAATAAATTATGTTAAATAACTAGTTAAAGCCCCTACATATAGGATTTAAAAAAAAATTTTTAACTTTGGACGAATTCTCATCACAAAAATATCAAAATATCTCTCTTGGATCCAACCCTTAGACATGGAGAATGACACTTTAAGGGCAACACAGCATACATCAATTGTCACCACGGGATTGTTACATTTTTTGACATAATAATTTCTAAGATTCTACATAGGCTTAAAGAAACATGGATTGCTGGCATTGCATGTAATGGTCATTCTAGAAATGACTGTCTGTGCTATCTGTAAAAACGGTGGTCCATAATACAGTAGTTGTGACTTTGAGCATACAGCAATAAATGAAATTGATCTAGGAGAGGGCATAATATAGCACTATAATAATGTAGTATACTAGTACCATTAATGACCATCAGGAAGATTAATGATCAAAAGTCCCTATGAGAAAAAAACAGAATGCACACACAGCACTAAACAACACATCTGATAGCAAAAACATCTGCTTTATGCTGAACAGTTTAAGTAAAGTATAAAACTGCAGGAAAGAGGCCAATTCCTTTGATCAACAAGGATCAACATGCAGATAGAACTGGTTTAAATGGGACAAAAAGAGAGCCCACAGAGAATAATCACAACCAAATCAACAATTACATAAAAAGTAAAACATGAATTTAGACACAAATAAATTTAAAAACAACAATAGAAAGAGGAAACTTTTCTCAGAGAGAGTCTGAACAAGTGGAAACTTTCACGGTAATCAAACTTTCACTTAATTAGAGAAAAGTGTAAAGAAAGTTGAATCACAAGGGATAGATAGAAAATAGCCTGCTGGAGAACAATGCATGTTTTTACTGAATATACTGGTTAGTCCTCTTACTTTGTCCACCTCCACAAATTAAATCAGAACTGAGGTTACACTTAAATAACAAGGTTGAGGCTGCTTTCATTGTTACAGTGGCTCCTGCTCACACACACACACACACACAGAGATTTGAGGCTGCATTTCTAGCATGCGTAGAGAAACGGAGACAAAACATCAGCGATGAAGACACACATTGTCACAGTTGGAGGGTGGACTGACAGGGTGAGAGCGGGAGGAGCTGACATTTTTCTTTACCCATCACAGATGTGGGGCTGATGAATATGCGAGATGGGTAGCACATTCACAGCCGCGCCTCTATCAATTACTACAGCGAAAGTGTGCAAGAGAGATTTGTCACAAACTACTTCCTTTTCCAGCTTTGTTTAGACTAAATTACAGAAGCAAATATAGTTTAATATATAAAATATGAATCCAATTTAATGATAATATATTATTTCTATTGAAAAACACCTCTTATGTCTCTTTTGGGAAAAGAGACATGGTCAAATAGTTCTATCTCTTATTCATCCCTTTTAACATGTTATCTTATGATAATATAGTTAGAAATGTTGCATTTAGTGGCTCATCTACTTTGGTATATTGTATTGCACTTTCAATCAGCTGCTAAATTAATTGAGCATCCCTTTCTGTAAATAATAAAGCTCACTACTTGACTTTTTTACAACCCAACAATCTCTAAAAAACACCCCCACCACCCAAAACACATTTTGAGATTGGAGCATAGATTGGATTATACGATGAATGGTTGAAGTAGCCTCAACATATAAATAAACTAATGAAAGAGGTGGCCCGGGGCCAATACTTTATCAGTATTGTGCTGTGGCTGGAATTTAGCCTCTCTGTCCTGTCTGGACTTGCTTCCTCACTGTTTACTTTTGGAGGCCAAGCAGTCATTCCCTGCAGCCGCTCAATGGCTCGACTGTGCACAAGGCGGCACTTTGAGTCAAGCCGCAAGACAGCAGAAATAAAAACTCACCCATGCACTAATGCACGAGCTAAATGATGAGGGCGGCTCTGCATCAAGATGAAAACGCACAGGCTGACAACTCAAGGCATGAGTCTTAATTTAAATCAAATTGTGCATGCTTAAAAACATGCAGGATAGGGCAACACAATAATAATAATAATAATAATAATAATTAGCATAATAGTAACAATAGTAATATTGATGACAAAACTGATAATATAGTGCTCAAAAGTTGATTGTTTTTTTAATTGCCAAGCGAACGAATATTTTCCTAAACTTCATTAAAAAAGAGGAAAAATTTAGATTTATCAATCTCAATATTTTTCATATTTCCAAAATAAATGCTTGGTATTGGTGACATCCTTTTTTGATGCAAACAACGGCGCCATTCTACTGTCACCAATCTAATATCCTGGCAGCCATGATGAAGGTTATTACTGTCTCCAGAGCTCTTCTTCTGGGACTAGAACCACCGCCTCTGAGCAGCTGAGTCACTGTTTTAGCCTTCAGTGCCTCAAAGCTCTGGGAGAAATTGTGACTTACGCCATTCAAGTATTGGAGAAGGAAGGAGGGAATGATGATTGTAAATAAGTGTTTGGCCTAATAGAGACACTTCATAAGCAAAGTGTGGAGGAGATTATTCTACTCTGTGTCAAAGCTGTCTTTATTATCATATCCACTAGCAGGTGGAGGGCGAGTGGGGAAGGGGGGTGTAGGGAGTGGTGCCTCGCTATTATTGGATCTCACCAGGTGACCCCCCCCTACCCTCCCCGGCCCTCCTGCCCTGCCTGGTGCTGCCAAGGTGACCTTCCAGAGAGAGAGAAGAAGAAAAAAGAGAGAGAGAGAGAGAGAGAGAGAGAGAGAGAGAGAGAGAGAGAGAGAGAGAGAGAGAGGCGGATATTCAGGAAGGTGCTGACAGAAACATCTCTGGTTATTAACCAGCCGTGGTTTGCTTCTCTCCTCTGGAAAGGTGCGCTGCCAGCGGCGTCTCCCTCCCCGCAGCAGGAGCAGCTAGCAGGGAAAACACCGAGACCAAAATCATGTTATCCCAAGCACCGGATGTCTCTGGTCATAAGCTGGAGAGTGGGGAAACACACCACGCGCCCACAAATACCCCGAGCTCTGAAGATCCAGGCTCTGAATAAGCTGTGCGTAATTTCTCCCAAACCATGTCTCCGAGGTGTTTACCTGCTACCGGTCTGTATCTCTCTGAGCCAGGCTCTCTGTCACTGCTGCCTGTGTCTGGCACACACCAGTACGCATGTCTCCATCCCTGGCCCTCATATCCACACTCATACCTGCTGACAGGCCCCCCTTGTGCGCCATGACGCGCAAGATTACAGAGCGTCACCCAGCAGCCGCAGCCGTCGCCTCTCCCACAGAAACTAAATAAGGAGATTTACACGGCGCCAGAAAATGATTTTTTTTTGTATTACAGAACAGTTTTAGTGCTGAAAATAAGTTTTTTAGAAATATTCCAAAGTAGCAAAGAACCTTTTAAATGTAAATATGGAAATATTTAAGAACCACAGAAGAGTCACCCCTAATTTTTTTTTTTTTTGCATATCCTTCATGTACCATTTTTTTCTAAGTATTTGACTCGTTTGCATGTTAAAACCTCTAAAATTGGTCTGTCGGGTCAAAAAAAAATAACTTTGGCTCAAACAGAGTTAATTGCAAATATGATTTTTTTAAATGTCCGTTCATCCCAAAAGACGCTATCGTGTTCGTGTGACAGAGAAATAGGCTACTTGTGATGCGAGAATTGCTTGGTGTGTGTGTGTGTGTGTGTGTGTGTGTGTGTGTGTGTGTGTGTGTGTGTGTGTGTGTGTGTGTGTGTGTGTGTGTGTATGTAGGTGCGGAGTGGGGCAAGTCGGTAATTACGTCGGTATTCCTTATGGTCGTTTGGAAAGGTTGAGTATCGCATTTTGTTTGACGTGGGGGCCTCGGTCGGGCTCTGAAACTGGATCTCATGACTTCATCCCCCCAACACGAGCCGCTGCAAACAACGTCGTCTGGCCCTGATGCTCCACATCTCAGAACTCAAAACTTTATAACCCAGACTCACTATTTCTGTCCACAGAGCGCACAAAAAAAAACCCTGAATCATAGGCTATAGTTTGAAGAAAAAAAAATCGATTCTCCTGTTCTTTCTTTTTGTCCATATATGCATAAGGTCAATTTAAACGCGTTAACCACGAGGGCATATTGTTTTATATATATATATATATATATATATGTTTAATCGTCACAAGTTATATGACCACTACAAGACGGATGCCCAAGAGCCTAAAGCTGTGCGCTTTAATTCAGAATATCGTTTTTCAGACTTAATGGAACTAATAACATAACACTTAATCACATTACTTTCACTCTCCTCTCTCTCTCTCTCTCTCTCTCTCTCCTTTGCATTTCAAATTTTTTTATCTGCAGTGGCTTGGGGTTAAACAAATGAAACGAGCAGTTTCCCCTCCTCCTCCTCCTCCTCCTCCTCCTCTTCTTATTCTTCCTCTCCTCTCTGTGAAACATCAGAGGAGAGCAGACCAAACGTTACTTAGCCTGAACGCAGAGAGGCTGCAGATAATGAGAGCCTGGTTGCATTAAATGGACAAACAGCAATCCGGCATCTCCTGACCCCTCGATGCTCCTCTCGGCTCCATTGATCATCCCCCTTATGAGATAATGCAATTACAAACATCAATAAGGAGCTGCGAGGGGAATCATTATGTGGTGACAGTGATAAATGATGCTGCAGAAAATAGCGGGCTCCTCTCAAACAATCCGTGCGCCCAAGGGGCTTTTGAGGGCCGGGGCCCCGTCGCCAAGGAGACAGATGACATCCAAAATGGCCCCCGCTCAACAGTCCTTCTCTTTCTCTCTCTTTCTCCCCACCAACCGATTTTTCGTTTTTCTCTGCCTCCTTTCTTTCTTCCTTCTTTTGTTTCGAAACCAGCTGCCGCGCGACCTTTTGAAGGTGGAGTTTTTGGTTCGGCGGTTTGGAAAGTTGTTTTTTTTCCTGTGAGGCGTTTGGGGGTTACTGTTTAGTTTGTGTTTATATTGATTTCATAAATTAGCTCAGATATTGGCATGTCATCTTGGCCATATGTGTATTTCCGGTGTAATGATTTTCGCTTTGGATGATGTAGGGAATTGATTGGTTAAGTATTGTTTTGTTGCACGCTCATGAAAAATCTCTGCTATTTCTTACATTTTCTCCCCCTCGAGTTGGACCATGTAGTTATAAAGCCTGAAGGTAATAGAGGCCGGTTTAGTTAATCAACACAATCTAAACACTCCTGGCTCTCTGGAGGAGAATAAAAGAAAATAACAAAATATATGCTATATATAGCACTTCGATTTGAGTTCAATCTGTTTTAGTCATGTGAAATTACGGCCTAACCTGCCATTTTAATTTTAATTTCATTTTATTTCATCCAGTGTTGCAGCTGTTTTTAGTAATAAAATATCAGCATGAGTAACCTACAAAAACATTCGACATAAAATGCTGTGCAGACGTTTCAAATGTATAAAGTAAATAAAGGTAAATCCATTTGAACTCAAATCACCACTCAACACACTGAGAGCAACAGGCCTCGGCGTTCAGCAACCGGTGACACACCGGTGATTTGAATTAATAAGCCTGCACACATTATTGCCGTCGAGCTTTGTCATGACTTGTAGTGCAACAGAGAACACCAGGCGCACGGTTACTTGTCCAAGTTCCATATTTCAACCATAAAAGCGCATACATATCTGCGTTGTTGTGGGAGGAAGACAGGCCTGTCCGGGCACCTCCACTGCTCTGGAACACATTTCTGCTTCATTCATTACTCTGACAGTTCACTCCGCGGTCACTGTGTGTGTGTGTGTGTGTGTGTGTGTGTGTGTGTGTGTGTGTGTGTGTGTGTGTGTGTGTGTGTGTGTGTGTGTGTGTAACACAGAGAGGGGTGGGTAGGCCTACCATCATAATTAACTTGAATTTACGATTTGACTCTCAGCTTTTGAAAAGAGCACAAGTCAAACTGAATGTGTGAAAACTGTCTTAAACTGCAGAAGACACAAACAGTCAAAAGGCCACTGACATCCACATCTCAGCAGAAATATAGGTAAGCTGTGACAAAAATATCCCTAACAATGCAAAATCACAATACTGTTACAGTTTTTACATATAATAACATAGAAGACAGGTTGCAGTGCTCGTAATGAAAACCCGTCTTTATATATGGATAATGTTACACTAAATTCTTATTATTTAACCAGTAGTTGAGTCTCAAAAATATATATCTTAAAAAAACATTTAAAATGCCACTGGAATAAGACAAATCAAATTATTTCAAGAATGTAATCAAATGTATATTTTATTCTAGTTGACGGGAGTGACTTAAGTCTAAGTTTAAGACATTGGCACTTATTCAAACCGAAATTAAATTAAACGAAAATGCTTTGAAAACAAAAAAATATTTCACCTGACTGGCACATTTGTTTTCGAAAAGTATTTAAAGAAAAATCTGGTTTTCATATTAAATATAAGACCAAAGAAGATGTAAAACTACTTTTCTTTAGAATTCATCTTTGCAGCGCAATCTTTTGTTGCAGCTATACTCTCTTTGCATCTCGTCTTCGCTTTTCCAATTTTATCAAACTTCCACACGCGTTTTTGTGTGGTTTACGTCCGTGCGTAAAAGAAGAGGTGGTGCTATGCGCCATCTCCAAGCGTCTCTGCCCCGGACAGTTACCAGGCCTCCCTAAAGAGGGCAGTCAAGCATGGGCTTTCTGATCTGTCTCCACAGCTCCCAGCGGCCACAAGCTCAGGAATTCACATTTCACAGCCTCGGATTTTCCAGCCATGGTGGAGAGGCGACGCAATTAAAACGTCGCCTGGGTTTTTTAAGAGCGTGTCTTTTTTCCCCCTTCTTCTTTCGTGTAAATAGCATTTACTTCAGCAAAGGCAGTAAAAACACAATAGTTGCGCGGAGGAGAGACAGAGAGGGAGAATGGGAGAGTATTGATTTACACGTTCATATTGTTATGGATAAAACAGACTCTCTCTTGTTCGCTGGTTTGAAAAAACAAGACACTGACTTTGGGATTCAGGGCTGCTCTCCGAAATGTATCAATTAGGCAAAAGTCTCTCCGCTCTTTTCCTCTCGTCTCCTCAGTCGGCTCAGCCTCTGCCTGCTGTAGTGCAGTGTAACCCGGAGACACCGTCGGCTGCAGAGCGTTGGGCTTCAAGCGGAGCCCTTTGACTGCGGGCAACAAGGCGTGAGGGAGAACTAATCTTCCCATTTACATGTTTGAAGCAATTTCACCTAAATGAATTTTAATGCTAAATGAAGAATAATTCGCTTTCTCGCCGAGCCCCTCTTTCCTCGTCTCCCTTCTCCACGTGTGAGAAAATTACAGCTGCACATTATCCATAGCAATGGAAGGGAGGAAGGTTGACTTGAAGTGCATGTTTCTTTAAGCATAAATGGACCTCTGCTTTCTTTCAATGGGCATTTATCGACATGAAAACATTTGTGTGCCTAATTCACTTATTTTAATTTTAATTATAATTCAAAGTTTGGGTTTTTGTTAATGATTTAACAACTACTAATATGTATGTGCTTATATTTCATTTCTGCTTGTAGGAAGATAATGTGAGACTAGTTATGAGTTCTGTTATTTGAACAAAAAGTATTTATTTACAACACAGATGTACATATATATACCCTTCAAAGTAAAAGCATAAGAAACATGACTTGTCTTCAAAGGAATCTTAAAGATGTGCGTAATACATGTTTGAAGCAATGGATAATGGATGCATTGACACATGCACTCACACACGTTCCCCCTCACATGCATACTGCCACACACACACACACACACACACACACACACAAACACACACATGCACGCACACACACACACACACACACACACACACACACACACACACACACACACAGAGTGACTTTTACAATCTCTCCTGTCTATTGATCAGCATTACATCATCGGGTTAAATCAAAACGAATGGACTGTGGTATAAATGGTGTTTTCCCATAGCCTCTCCCTGTTATCAGGCTGCATCAAACACTGAGGGGAAGAGAATCCATTGGCCATGCGAATGCACGGCCTTGTGACATAAAACACATCAATAGGACATTGGAATTGACGTTCAGAGGCCCTCAATTACAGACAAACATGGAGAAAAACAGGAAACGACGTGTGTAGGACACACTTGTAGTTTCCCATCCGCAGTGACTTTTTTTAGTTGAAGCTCTGTATCATGTCTATTATATCATGTTAGCCATGATGACGCCAACATTATGTGTCTGTCCTCATGTGAACAGTGGATGAAATGGATAAAATGATGAATTGGATAGTGGCAACTGGATTAAAAACCATGTACCTCCAAAATGTTAGCTTCTCAGAAACTGTTTTAAGCTTGATGTCATTGTGTGTTTGGAGTTAATCCAATGAGTTATAAGGGAGTTGCATGTCCCCAAATGGTCAGAGAATTGTCTAAACCAATAAAAACTTTTCACCAGTAGTGAAACATATAATCAACTGATATGAAAATGTTTTAAAAAAACACCAAAATTGGAGTTTACAAGGTGTAGACGCAGCAACACTAATACAAGTTAGCTGCACCCTGCATGTACGTGGACGGGCTGTGTGTACTGTATGTAAAACAAAAAAACAGGACATCTGAATCACTCTCTTACCATCCAAATAAAGGCCTGGGAGAAATGACAAACTTATCGAATTGTCTGTTTATTCACTTTTTTTCTTTTAAAAATGCATTGTGATTCAATGGAGGGAGGGGGCAGGAGGTCAAATTTGATGGAGAGACGGCACACACATAGTGTGGAAAGAAATCAGAAAAAAAGAGAAAAAAGTTCACATCCTTTTTTAAAAAAATCTATTAGAAACAACATAATATGCAGAACAATACAATAGCATTTACAATACTTAAATTCCCAGTTCTTGTGAGAGTCCAGCGTAATTTTACAACAGTATACAGTATATTTTCTTTCTCCACTCGCTTCCCAAACTAGGGGTTGATATAGTTATACTTTTAATTTCTTTTCTCTTGCTTTCCCTCCTTCCATGTTTCAATCCACTATATTTTTTAAAGGGCACCTCTTTTGCTTTGTTAGTGTCCTGTCAGATACAGACATTGGCTTCTCCTTGGTCCAATTCTATCGTCCCAAAGAGCGGAGTGCTCTTCACAGGAAGTCTCTTTTGTTTGCCAAAGAGTCTCGAATATATCACCAGGTGCTGCATTCGCTGAAGGTACAGGCAAAGGACACAGTGTTTCTCTCGTGTGTCATCTATGCTCGCAATCACAATCACATGTAAAGGAGGAATCCATGTGAACCTAGTGGGCAGTGGCAAAATGGCGAAGTCTAGTGCCCACCAGATAAGAAGCAGGGATCTGTCATGACAGGGGGTCATCTGGGTTGGACATAGTTTGATCTTCTGTGCATCACCGTCGCTGGATACATAGACAAAGATTGTAGGCAGTCATGGAAGGTTTCCATGTTGTAGATATCAGCCAAATCAAATGTAGTTGAGTCTTGGAGGTGGACAGAGGGGTTGCTGTTGGTTGTTGTCATCAGGAAGTCAACGATCCTGTTCCCATGCTCCTTTAGGCCTCCGTGAGACAGGTGACCCCCTGGTTTGCCCTACAGTTCTGAAGAAAAGAGAAGATCAAAATGATTAATCAATGTTCAGTTTTGCATTAGGTAAATGAAAGTTTGCATTTGGCTAAGAGATCGGAGTCTGCTGTTAATGGCTGATCAGAGAGAGGATTCATTTTAAAGTTTCTACTCAGACAATATCACTGTTGTTATTTTGAATTACTATGTCCTCTATGGGTTGAAACTCATTCAAAGTCAACTGATTTTGTAGAGGACAACAACGTTGCACCGGGCAGCAGTGATATGTAAATTTGTATATGTATAAAGTTAAACAAATGAAAAACTCGAGTGTATGTGCAAAGTCCTGCAATTGTTATTAAGCACCGAGCAAGTTGGCGTCAAGTTGTCTCCACCACTTGGGCAGAAAGCATTTGACTGCGAAAGAAAACTGTTGAATGAGTAAGATGTCATTAAAGATTTATTAAATACGATAATAGATCACACTTCTGAAAGCAGACTCTCATGTTACACTTTGAGGCCGATAGCACATGAACATGGTAGGACCTGCTGATAAGTCCCTGGAGGAGGAGCAGGGTAGAATACTGACCCAAACATGCCCTTCACTAAGACTGTGTGGATGTATGAGAGAGAGAAAGAGAGCATTGGAGGGTTAAGTGAGTTAATCCTACACCCACAGTAATGCTACTTTAACAGTAGGAGAGGACTCTTAGAAACCAAACAAACATGATCGACTTGAAGTGTTAGCGAGCCACTGTACTTAACATTTCCTGGATAATCTGTTTAACTGGACTACAAGGAATCTTAAAATTAGCCTTTGATTTATCTTTTGAAAGAAAGAAAGAATCTTTTTACAGCAGTCAGCATTTGACTGTGTAGGTAAAACTATTTCAGGTTAGTGTTAACATGACATACAATTCAATGTTGTTATAAAGAATACTACTGATGAGCAAAGCTTGAATCACAAAATCTAAAAGTCATGTTACATATACATACCGGAACCCCTTAAAGCTATAGTGTGTAGTTTCTGTCTCACCCCATGAGGAATTCTAAGTAATGACAACAACACTGTCGGAGCGTCCATATGATTCAAGCCTTCCGTGATCACGCACCACCCCCACCCCTCCTCTACGCAGTTGCTAGTAGCCATGGACTCTTCAGAAGAGGTAATTATCTTTACTTGATTTTCTGCGCGCGAAAGTCGTCGGACGAAACCAGTTTCTGAACATACATACTGAGAAATACAGAGAGAGTTGTGTGGAGCTGATAGTCTTAATTAGCTTTGTATCAACTCATTTGGCAACGGCTTGAATGTAACGGACGTTCATTAATATAAAAAAGTTACGCACTAAAGCTTTAAAGTAATGCAAGCTACTGCATGCCATCAAACCTCCTCAAACAATGAAAAATGAAGTCAACAAATCCACCTTCACCCTCTTCTCTCCCTACGTTCCTCTCTTTACAGCCAACAATAGCTGCCATCCATCTCTTCTGTTGCAAAGTTACAGCTGAGGAACCACGGCCATTGTTTTCAAAACCAATGAGGAGAGGTGTGGCTCACGGCCGCCCTTCACCTGAGAGCGCCCGGGGCCCGTGCACGCGTCCGCCACACACACAAGAGGGCCACTACAGACGACACAAAGGCGGGCAGGAAAATGGACAATGAGGTGCAGCAGGAGCACAACAGAGGCCTCGTTTGTTATTCCCCTCATCTATCAGTTTTCACCTGGGAGGAGAATAGGTGTGACTTGCGTAAGAAAAGGGTGAGCTATTATGTGAGCTGTGCCCCCTGTAATTAGTTTCCTTCTTGAGTGAGGTAGTAGGGGTTACATATCTTTCTGGTCCTTATGGCATCGAACCTTTGACCTTTCTATTGTGGGGCGTAATCTGTGGCACCACAACAAGCTGAGACATCAGCGATGCTAGCTTAAATGGAGTGCAGACCATGTTCGTGTTTAAAGCAATCATCCATGACACTTACAACTGAATATCTGTTTTTCAAGCTTTTGAAAAAAAATTGTAGCATGTTGGGTTGTATTTTTTCTGCAGTAAAAGTGTTTCAGAAACAAAACTTCAGCAGAAATCTTAAGGAGCAGAAGTCACTCTTTGATTGACAAGTAACTAAACACCACAACAATGACCATTTGCAACTAAAAATATCCCCCCAAAAAACCAAAACAATCAAGAATCTGTTGGATTGCTACTTAAAGTTCTTTGTTGCTTGCATATGCATCCCTGGTTAACGAGAGTGTCCTGATGACTAAAGTAAATCCATGTCAAGGTTCTAATAAACGTTATGCGTGCTTGAAAGAGCATGCGTTGTTAATAAGGTTTTTCACTTAATAAGCCAATCAATACATTGAACTGTAGGTCTCCTTTCTCAGACCCCAAGGGGGATTCCTGAGGGGCCAAATCAACAGGGACACACAATCGCATGGACAATACGAGGGGGCACAAAATCCCCATTGGGACCTGTTTTTTTCCAATGTTCGTTACTAGTAAAAGTTCATCCACCAGAAAGAGAAGTTGAGGGGGTTGGGGGGTTGAGGGATCTTGACCCCTCAGCAGAAGGTTAACAAATTTGTGCTTAATGATTGGAGCAATGAATTCTGGGACAAAGGGTCTCCAGCCGAGACCGGCAGCAAAGGGGTTACAGGCAGCGTTCACTCAAGCGTTCTGCCCGACATTTTGGGAAAAGCTGAAAGCGGGGAGGGCCAGAAAACAAATTCCATACACTCTGCTCCATAATTAATTCTTCCACCCTGTGATAACTATTGTCCTGAAACTGAAAATTGCAGTTTTCAGGGGCCACCCCCTGGCTAATTTTGTGGAAGAGGGAAAGCAGGGCAGAGGAAGAAGGGAAAAGGGGTAAGGGTCATCCGAGAGTCATTCTCGTCGCTATTAAAGGCTCCGCTCACTTCTGCATCACTTGCTGGGCTTCATCTCTGCTGACAGGTGTATTGTTTCGCAAGGGTATATAAGCTCTGTAATCATCATTGGGTAGAAAGCATAACGCTCTTCACTAAGCAGGACTAATTGGCTTTAGTTTTAACTAATGTTTCAGTGTGACTGCTAGACACACCTTCTGTATCAAGGCTCAGCACTCCCCAGCACAATATCGCTCAATTTAGCCCCTGCGGTAACAAAACCTCAACTCTGCTAATGAAAATTGCTTATAAAATATAATGAACCTGTGCTCTCATAATCAAATAAGATAACGGTTCCCCTTCCCCCCTCCTGTAATAACCTATTAATTTAATTGGTCATGAAAGAATATAACACATCACTTACATTTAATTGACCTAGAAAGGAAAGTAGCAATATATGACGGAGGGAAGCTAGCAGCTAGCAATGGCTAGTTAATAAAGCTGTAAAGACATGACTAGTCGTGAGGAAGAGTAGAGTTTCTGTCACCCTCTCCCTCCCAGCTTGTATTTTCTTCCCTCCCTCCTCCTCCTTCCTTCCTTCCTCCCTCCCTCCCTCCTTTTATTCCCTATACCCCTCCCTCTTGTCGTTTACGCTTCTCTCGCTCGCCATCTCTTCATCCGCCCCTCCCTCTTTCTGTCTACTCCTCTCTTTTTTCTTCCGCTGTCTACTCGTCCTCTCCGTGCTTTGCCCGTCTCGCAGAGGATTCCTCTGGTGGCCCAATTACGAGATTCAGCAGGCAAATTGAGGCTGTTTAAAGCAAGGTCTGCTGGGAAGGCTAGCAGCTGCTGGAAAGAGGCAGCTTGGACACGGCGAACCAGCCCTCATGTTTACACACTCACACACATAAACACAGACACACACACACACACGTCTCTCTAGAAAGCACAACCTTTCTATTACCACGTCTCCCTGCATTTCAAACCTGAAAGATGCCATTTCGATGTGAGATGTTCTGTCTTTGCTTTTGTTGTGGACATTTGTGACAGAAACAAAGGCGCCATATTTTCATCGCGGCGAGCACACACATGCACGCACATTCTATGGAGGGTTAATGGTCTCTATTTTTGTAAACTGAATAAGTCAAATCCATTGGTCACACCTCTGGTGATGGCATATTTAATTTGGATCTAGTCAATTAGGCCCAGCTAAGCTCCATACCCTGCTGGCTACCTCCTCCATTTTGCACTAGTTTGTGTCCCCTCTCTGTGCCAGGAGTAATCCTATTACTATACACACACATGCACATAGATAGACACAGTTGTACAGACATGCACGTTTGTAAGCGCGCACACACCCACACATGGGCAAATGCATGTATTTCACATATGAGTGTAGTATACACGCGCACACATACAGGTCTGTACACACACAGGAACACATACATATGGTATACAAACATAGACACTCACACTTAACAATGATGTTTCACAACAATTGGACCTGTAGCCACTTCATACACACTGCACTGTGACAACACCAAGCCTGTATACATCCAGAATTATGTGGGAGTCTATTTGGCCCAGGGGCGAGAGAGAGGGAGGGAGAGGAGGTGAGAGAGAGGCAGAGAATTAAAGAGCAAAAAGAAAAAAGGTGT